>NW_018743868.1:0-168930 GCF_001683475.1 Chenopodium quinoa | reverse complement strand
TTGTTTGAATGTGTTTGACTTTCATTTTATTCAAAAAGCTATGAGTGAATGTGTTTGACTTTCTTGTGATTTATAAAGTTTTGTTTGAATGTGTTTGACTATATTTCGATTCAAAAAGATTTATTGAACGTGTTTGACTTTCATTTGATTCAAAAAGCTTTGTTTGAACGTATTTGACTTTATTTCGAATCAAAAAGATTTATTTGAATGTGTTTGACTTTAATTTGATTCAAAAAGCTTTGTTTGAATGTGTTTGACTTTCATTTGATTAAAAAAACATATGTTTGAATGAGTTTGACTTTTATATGATTTAAAAAAATTTGTTTTAATGTGTTTAATTTTCATTTGTTTCAAAAAGCTTTGTTTGAATGTGTTTGACATTCTTTTGATTAAAAAAACTTTTGTTTTAATGTGTTTGACTTTCTTTTTGTTTAAAAAGCTTTGTTTTAATGTGTTTGACTTTCATTTGATTCAAAAAGCTTGTTTGAATGTGTTTTTTAGTTTCTTTTGATTCAACAAGCTTAATTTGAATTTGTTTTACTTTATTTCGATTCAAAAAAATTGTTTGAATGTGTTTAACTTTCATTTGATTCAAAAAGCTTTGTTTGAATGTATTTGACTTTCATTTGAATCAAAAAGCTTTGTTTGAACGTGTTTGACTTTCATTTGATTCAAAAAGCTTTGTTTGAATGTGTTTGACTTTCATTTTATTCAAAAAGCTATGAGTGAATGTGTTTGACTTTCTTTTGATTCATAAAGCTTTGTTTGAATGTGTTTGACTGTATTTCGAATCAAAAAGATTTATTTGAATGTGTTTGACTTTCATTTGATTCAAAAAGCTTTGTTTTAATGTGTTTGACTTTCATTTGATTCAAAAAGCTTGTTTGAATGTGTTTTTTAGTTTCTTTTGATTCAACAAGCTTAATTTGAATTTGTTTTACTTTATTTCGATTCAAAAATAATTGTTTGAATGTGTTTAACTTTCATTATATTCAAAAAGCTTTGTTTGAATGTATTTGACATTCATTTGATTCAAAAAGCTTTGTTTGAACGTATTTGACTTTTTCGAATCAAAAAGATTTATTTAAATGTGTTTGACTTTCATTTGATTCAAAAAGCTTTGTTTGAACGTGTTTGACTTTCATTTTATTCAAAAAGCTGTGGGTGAATGTGTTTGACTTTCTTTTGATTCATAAAGGTTTGTTTGAATGTGTTTGACTGTATTTCGATCCAAAAAGATTTATTGAACGTGTTTGACTTTCATTTAATTCAAAAGCTTTGTTTGAACGTATTTGACTTTATTTCGAATCAAAAACATTTATTTGAATGTGTTTGACTTTCATTTGATTCAAAAATCTTTGTTTGAATGTGTTTGACTTTCATTTTATTAAAAAAGCTATGTTTGAATGAGTTTGACTTTTATATGATTTAAAAAAATTTGTTTTAATGTGTTTGATTTTCATTTGTTTCAAAAAGCTTTGTTTGAATGTGTTTGACATTCTTTTGATTAAAAACTTTTGTTTTAATGTGTTTGACTTTCTTTTTGTTTAAAAAGCTTTGTTTGAATGTGTTTGAAGTTCATTTGATTAAAAAAGCTATGTTTGAATGAGTTTGACTTTTATATGATTTAAAAATATTTGTTTGAAATGTGTTTGATTTTCATTTGTTCCAAAAAGCTTTTTTGAATGTGTTTGACATTCTTTTGATTAAAAAAACTGTTGTTTGAATGTGTTTGACTTTCTTTTTGTTTAAAAATCTTTGTTTGAATGTTTTTGAATTTCATATGTTTAAAAAAGGTATGTTTGAATGAGTTTGACTTTCATATGATTAAAAAATATTTGTTTTAATGTGTCTGGTTTTCATTTGATTCAAAAAGCTATGTTTGAATGTGTTTGACATTCTTTTGATTCAAAAAGCTTTGTTTGAATGTGTTTGACTTTCATTATATTTAAAACGCTTTGTTTGAATGTGCTTAACTTTCATTTGACTTTGAAAGATTTGTTTTAATGTGTTGGACTTTCATTAGACTCAAAAAGCTTGTTTGGATGTGTTTAACTTTCTTTTGATTCAAAAAGCTTAATTTGAATTTGTTTTACTTTATTTCGATTCAAAAAGAATTGTTTGAATGTGTTTAACTTTCATTAGATTCAAAAAGCTTTGTTTGATTGTATTTAACTTTCATTTGATTCAAAAAGCCTTGTTTTAATGTGTTTGACTTTCATTTGATTCAAAAACTTTTGTTTGAATGTGTTTGACTTTCTTTTGATTCAAAAAGTTTTGTTTCAACGTGATTGACTGTATTTGGATCCACTAAGATTTGTTTGAATGTGTTTGACTTTTATTTGATTCATAAAGCTTTGTTTTAACGTGTTTGACTTTCATTTGATTAAAAAAGCTCTGTTTGAATGTGTTTAACTTTCGTTTGATTCAAGAAGCTTTGTTTGAATGTGTTTGAGTTTATTTCGATTCAAAAACATATTTGAATGTGTTTGACTCTCATTTGATTCAAAAAGCTTTGATTGAATGTGTTTGACATTCATTAGATTCAAAAAGCTTTGTTTGAATGTATTTGATTTTCATTTGATTCAAGAAGCTCTGTTTGATTGTGTTTGACTCTCATTTGATTTAAAAACTTTTGTTTGAATGTGTTTGACTTTCATTTGATTTAAAGGCTTTGTTTGGACGAGTTTGACATTCATTTGATTCAAAAATATTTGTTTGAATGTGTTTGATTTTCATTTGATTCAAAAAGCTTTGTTTGAATGTGTTTGACATTCATTTGATTCAAAAAGCTTTATTTGAATGTGTTTGACTAACATTATATTCAAAAAGGTTTGTTGGAATGTGTTTAACTTTAATTTGATTTTGAAAGATTTTTTAATGTGTTTGACTTTCATTTGATTCAAAAAGCTTGTTTGAATGTGTTTTTTAGTTTCTTTTGATTCAACAAGCTTAATTTGAATTTGTTTTACTTTATTTCGATTCAAAAAGAATTGTTTGAATGTGTTTTAACTTTCATTTGATTCAAAAAGCTTTGTTTGAATGTATTTGACTTTCATTTGATTTAAAAAGCTTTGTTTGAACGTGTTTGACTTTCATTTGATTCAAAAAGCTTTGTTTGAATGTGTTTGACTTTCATTTGATTAAAAAAGCTATGTTTGAATGAGTTTGACTTTTATATGATTTAAAAATATTTGTTTGAATGTGTTTGATTTTCATTTGTTTCAAAAAGCTTTGTTTGAATGTGTTTGACATTCTTTTGATTAAAAAAACTTTTGTTTTAATGTGTTTGACTTTCTTTTTGTTTAAAAAGCTTTGTTTGAATGTGTTTGAATTTCATTTGATTTAAAAAAGCTATGTTTGAATGAATTTGACTTTTATATGATTTAAAAATATTTGTTTGAATGTGTTTGATTTTCATTTGTTTCAAAAAGCTTTGTTTGAATGTGTTTGACATTCATTTGATTCAAAAAGCTTTTTTTGAATGTGTTTGACTATCATTATATTCAAAAAGGTTTGTTGGAATGTGTTTAACTTTAATTTGATTTTGAAAGATTTGTTTTAATGTGTTGACTTTCATTTGATTCAAAAAGCTTGTTTGAATGTGTTTTTAGTTTCTTTTTGGATCAAAAAGCTTAATTTGAATTTGTTTTACTTTATTTCGATTCAAAAATAATTGTTTGAATGTGTTTAACTTTCATTTGATTCAAAAAGCTTTATTTGAATGTATTTAACTTTCATTTGATTCAAAAAGCTTTGTTTTGAACGTGTTTGACTTTCATTTGATTCAAAAAGCTTTGTTTGAATGTGTTTGACTTTCATTTTATTCAAAAAGCTATGAGTGAATGTGTTTGACTTTCTTGTGATTTATAAAGTTTTGTTTGAATGTGTTTGACTATATTTCGATTCAAAAAGATTTATTGAACGTGTTTGACTTTCATTTGATTCAAAAAGCTTTGTTTGAACGTATTTGACTTTATTTCGAATCAAAAAGATTTATTTGAATGTGTTTGACTTTAATTTGATTCAAAAAGCTTTGTTTGAATGTGTTTGACTTTCATTTGATTAAAAAACATATGTTTGAATGAGTTTGACTTTTATATGATTTAAAAAAATTTGTTTTAATGTGTTTAATTTTCATTTGTTTCAAAAAGCTTTGTTTGAATGTGTTTGACATTCTTTTTGATTAAAAAAACTTTTGTTTTAATGTGTTTGACTTTCTTTTTGTTTAAAAAGCTTTGTTTTAATGTGTTTGACTTTCATTTGATTCAAAAAGCTTGTTTGAATGTGTTTTTTAGTTTCTTTTGATTCAACAAGCTTAATTTGAATTTGTTTTACTTTATTTCGATTCAAAAATAATTGTTTGAATGTGTTTAACTTTCATTTGATTCAAAAAGCTTTGTTTGAATGTATTTGACTTTCATTTGAATCAAAAAGCTTTGTTTGAACGTGTTTGACTTTCATTTGATTCAAAAAGCTTTGTTTGAATGTGTTTGACTTTCATTTTATTCAAAAAGCTATGAGTGAATGTGTTTGACTTTCTTTTGATTCATAAAGCTTTGTTTGAATGTGTTTGACTGTATTTCGAATCAAAAAGATTTATTTGAATGTGTTTGACTTTCATTTGATTCAAAAAGCTTTGTTTTAATGTGTTTGACTTTCATTTGATTCAAAAAGCTTGTTTGAATGTGTTTTTTAGTTTCTTTTGATTCAACAAGCTTAATTCGAATTTGTTTTACTTTATTTCGATTCAAAAATAATTGTTTGAATGTGTTTAACTTTCATTATATTCAAAAAGCTTTGTTTGAATGTGTTTGACTTTCATTTGATTCAAAAAGCTTTGTTTGAACGTATTTGACTTTATTTCGAATCAAAAAGATTTATTTGAATGTGTTTGACTTTCATTTGATTCAAAAAGCTTTGTTTGAACGTGTTTGACTTTCATTTTATTCAAAAAGCTGTGGGTGAATGTGTTTGACTTTCTTTTGATTCATAAAGGTTTGTTTGAATGTGTTTGACTGTATTTCGATCCAAAAAGATTTATTGAACGTGTTTGACTTTCATTTAATTCAAAAAGCTTTGTTTGAACGTATTTGACTTTATTTCGAATCAAAAACATTTATTTGAATGTGTTTGACTTTCATTTGATTCAAAAATCTTTGTTTGAATGTGTTTGACTTTCATTTGATTAAAAAAGCTATGTTTGAATGAGTTTTGACTTTTATATGATTTAAAAAAATTTGTTTTAATGTGTTTGATTTTCATTTGTTTCAAAAAGCTTTGTTTGAATGTGTTTGACATTCTTTTGATTAAAAAAACTTTTGTTTTAATGTGTTTGAGTTTCTTTTTGTTTAAAAAGCTTTGTTTGAATGTGTTTGAAGTTCATTTGATTAAAAAAGCTATGTTTGAATGAGTTTGACTTTTATATGATTTAAAAATATTTGTTTGAATGTGTTTGATTTTCATTTGTTCCAAAAAGCTTTGTTTGAATGTGTTTGACATTCTTTTGATTAAAAAAACTGTTGTTTGAATGTGTTTGACTTTCTTTTTGTTTAAAAATCTTTGTTTGAATGTTTTTGAATTTCATATGATTAAAAAAGGTATGTTTGAATGAGTTTGACTTTCATATGATTAAAAAAAATATTTGTTTTAATGTGTCTGGTTTTCATTTGATTCAAAAAGCTATGTTTGAATGTGTTTGACATTCTTTTGATTCAAAAAAGCTTTGTTTGAATGTGTTTGACTTTCATTATATTTAAAACGCTTTGTTTGAATGTGCTTAACTTTCATTTGACTTTGAAAGATTTGTTTTAATGTGTTGGACTTTCATTAGACTCAAAAAGCTTGTTTGGATGTGTTTAACTTTCTTTTGATTCAAAAAGCTTAATTTGAATTTGTTTTACTTTATTTCGATTCAAAAAGAATTGTTTGAATGTGTTTAACTTTCATTAGATTCAAAAAGCTTTGTTTGATTGTATTTAACTTTCATTTGATTCAAAAAGCCTTGTTTTAATGTGTTTGACTTTCATTTGATTCAAAAACTTTTGTTTGAATGTGTTTGACTTTCTTTTGATTCAAAAAGTTTTGTTTCAACGTGATTGACTGTATTTGGATCCACTAAGATTTGTTTGAATGTGTTTGACTTTTATTTGATTCATAAAGCTTTGTTTTAACGTGTTTGACTTTCATTTGATTAAAAAAGCTCTGTTTGAATGTGTTTAACTTTCGTTTGATTCAAGAAGCTTTGTTTGAATGTGTTTGAGTTTATTTCGATTCAAAAACATATATTTGAATGTGTTTGACTCTCATTTGATTCAAAAAGCTTTGATTGAATGTGTTTGACATTCATTAGATTCAAAAAGCTTTGTTTGAATGTATTTGATTTTCATTTGATTCAAGAAGCTCTGTTTGATTGTGTTTGACTCTCATTTGATTTAAAAACTTTTGTTTGAATGTGTTTGACTTTCATTTGATTTAAAGAGCTTTGTTTGGACGAGTTTGACATTCATTTGATTCAAAAATATTTGTTTGAATGTGTTTGATTTTCATTTGATTCAAAAAGCTTTGTTTGAATGTGTTTGACATTCATTTGATTTAAAAAGCTTTATTTGAATGTGTTTGACTATCATTATATTCAAAAAGGTTTGTTGGAATGTGTTTAACTTTAATTTGATTTTGAAAGATTTGTTTTAATGTGTTTGACTTTCATTTGATTCAAAAAGCTTGTTTGAATGTGTTTTTTAGTTTCTTTTTGATTCAACAAGCTTAATTTGAATTTGTTTTACTTTATTTCGATTCAAAAAGAATTGTTTGAATGTGTTTAACTTTCATTTGATTCAAAAAGCTTTGTTTGAATGTATTTGACTTTCATTTGAATCAAAAAGCTTTGTTTGAACGTGTTTGACTTTCATTTGATTCAAAAAGCTTTGTTTGAATGTGTTTGACTTTCATTTTATTCAAAAAGCTATGAGTGAATGTGTTTGACTTTCTTTTGATTCATAAAGCTTTGTTTGAATGTGTTTGACTGTATTTCGAATCAAAAAGATTTATTTGAATGTGTTTGACTTTCATTTGATTCAAAAAGCTTTGTTTTAATGTGTTTGACTTTCATTTGATTCAAAAAGCTTGTTTGAATGTGTTTTTTAGTTTCTTTTGATTCAACAAGCTTAATTCGAATTTTGTTTTACTTTATTTCGATTCAAAAATAATTGTTTGAATGTGTTTAACTTTCATTATATTCAAAAAGCTTTGTTTGAATGTGTTTGACTTTCATTTGATTCAAAAAGCTTTGTTTGAACGTATTTGACTTTATTTCGAATCAAAAAGATTTATTTGAATGTGTTTGACTTTCATTTGATTCAAAAAGCTTTGTTTGAACGTGTTTGACTTTCATTTTATTCAAAAAGCTGTGGGTGAATGTGTTTGACTTTCTTTTGATTCATAAAGGTTTGTTTGAATGTGTTTGACTGTATTTCGATCCAAAAAGATTTATTGAACGTGTTTGACTTTCATTTAATTCAAAAAGCTTTGTTTGAACGTATTTGACTTTATTTCGAATCAAAAACATTTATTTGAATGTGTTTGACTTTCATTTGATTCAAAAATCTTTGTTTGAATGTGTTTGACTTTCATTTGATTAAAAAAGCTATGTTTGAATGAGTTTGACTTTTATATGATTTAAAAAAATTTGTTTTAATGTGTTTGATTTTCATTTGTTTCAAAAAGCTTTGTTTGAATGTGTTTGACATTCTTTTGATTAAAAAAACTTTTGTTTTAATGTGTTTGAGTTTCTTTTTGTTTAAAAAGCTTTGTTTGAATGTGTTTGAAGTTCATTTGATTAAAAAAGCTATGTTTGAATGAGTTTGACTTTTATATGATTTAAAAATATTTGTTTGAATGTGTTTGATTTTCATTTGTTCCAAAAAGCTTTGTTTGAATGTGTTTGACATTCTTTTGATTAAAAAAACTGTTGTTTGAATGTGTTTGACTTTCTTTTTGTTTAAAAATCTTTGTTTGAATGTTTTTGAATTTTATATGATTAAAAAAGGTATGTTTGAATGAGTTTGACTTTCATATGATTAAAAAAAATATTTGTTTTAATGTGTCTGGTTTTTCATTTGATTCAAAAAGCTATGTTTGAATGTGTTTGACATTCTTTTGATTCAAAAAGCTTTGTTTGAATGTGTTTGACTTTCATTATATTTAAAACGCTTTGTTTGAATGTGCTTAACTTTCATTTGACTTTGAAAGATTTGTTTTAATGTGTTGGACTTTCATTAGACTCAAAAAGCTTGTTTGGATGTGTTTAACTTTCTTTTGATTCAAAAAGCTTAATTTGAATTTGTTTTACTTTATTTCGATTCAAAAAGAATTGTTTGAATGTGTTTAACTTTCATTAGATTCAAAAAGCTTTGTTTGATTGTATTTGACTTTCATTTGATTCAAAAAGCCTTGTTTTAATGTGTTTGACTTTCATTTGATTCAAAAACTTTTGTTTGAATGTGTTTGACTTTCTTTTGATTCAAAAAGTTTTGTTTCAACGTGATTGACTGTATTTGGATCCACTAAGATTTGTTTGAATGTGTTTGACTTTTATTTGATTCATAAAGCTTTGTTTTAACGTGTTTGACTTTCATTTGATAAAAAAGCTCTGTTTGAATGTGTTTAACTTTCGTTTGATTCCAGAAGCTTTGTTTGAATGTGTTTGAGTTTATTTCGATTCAAAAACATATATTTGAATGTGTTTGACTCTCATTTGATTCAAAAAGCTTTGATTGAATGTGTTTGACATTCATTAGATTCAAAAAGCTTTTTTGAATGTATTTGATTTTCATTTGATTCAAGAAGCTCTGTTTGAATGTGTTTGACTCTCATTTGATTTAAAAACTTTTAATTGAATGTGTTTGACTTTCATTTGATTTAAAGAGCTTTGTTTGGACGAGTTTGACATTCATTTGATTAAAAAATATTTGTTTGAATGTGTTTGATTTTCATTTGATTCAAAAAGCTTTGTTTGAATGTGTTTGACATTCATTTGATTCAAAAAGCTTTATTTGAATGTGTTTGACTATCATTATATTCAAAAAGGTTTGTTGGAATGTGTTTAACTTTAATTTGATTTTGAAAGATTTGTTTTAATGTGTTTGACTTTCATTTGATTCAAAAAGCTTGTTTGAATGTGTTTTTTAGTTTCTTTTGATTCAACAACCTTAATTTGAATTTGTTTTACTTTATTTCGATTCAAAAAGAATTGTTTGAATGTGTTTAACTTTCATTTGATTCAAAAAGCTTTGTTTGAATGTATTTGACTTTCATTTGATTCAAAAAGCTTTGTTTGAACGTGTTTAACTTTCATTTGATTCAAAAAGCTTAGTTTGAATGTATTTGACTTTCATTTTATTCAAAAAGCTATGAGTGAATGTGTTTGACTTTCTTTTGATTCATAAAGCTTTGTTTGAATGTGTTTGAGTGTATTTCGAATCAAAAAGATTTATTTGAATGTGTTTGACTTTCATTTGATTCAAAAAGCTTTGTTTTAATGTGTTTGACTTTCATTTGATTAAAAAAGCTATGTTTGAATGAGTTTGACTTTTATATGATTTAAAAAAATTTGTTTTAATGTGTTTGATTTTCATTTGTTTCAGAAAGCTTTGTTTGAATGTGTTTGACATTCTTCTTATTAAAAAAACTTTTGTTTTAATGTGTTTGACTTTCTTTTTGTTTAAAAAGCTTTGTTTGAATGTGTTTGAATTTCATTTGATTAAAAAAGCTATGTTTGAATGAGTTTGACTTTTATATGATTTAAAAATATTTGTTTGAATGTGTTTGATTTTCATTTGTTTCAAAAAGCTTTGTTTGAATGTGTTTGACATTTTTTTGATTAAAAAAACTTTTGTTTGAATGTGTTTGACTTTCTTTTTGTTTAAAAATCTTTGTTTGAATGTGTTTGAATTTCATTTGATTAAAAAAGCTATGTTTGAATGAGTTTGACTTTCATATGATTAAAAAAAATATTTGTTTGAATGTGTTTGATTTTCATTTGATTCAAAAAGCTATGTTTGAATGTGTTTGACATTCATTTGATTCAAAAAGCTTTGTTCGAATGTGTTTGACTTTCATTATATTCAAAAAGCTTTGTTTGAATGTGTTTAACTTTCATTTGATTTTGAAAGATTTGTTTTAATGTGTTTGACTTTCATTAGACTCAAAAAGCTTGTTTGAATGTGTTTAACTTTCTTTTGATTCAAAAAGCTTAATTTGAATTTGTTTTACTTTATTTCGATTCAATAAGAATTGTTTGAATGTGTTTAACTTTCATTAGATTCAAAAAGCTTTGTTTGATTGTATTTGACTTTCATTTTATTCAAAAAGCCTTGTTTTAATGTGTTTGACTTTCATTTGATTCAAAAACTTTTGTTTGAATGTGTTTGACTTTCTTTTGATTCAAAAAGTTTTGTTTGAACGTGATTGACTGTATTTGGATCCACTAAGATTTGTTTGAATGTGTTTGACTTTTATTTGATTCATAAAGCTTTGTTTGAACGTGTTTGACTTTCATTTGATTAAAAAAGCTCTGTTTGAATGTGTTTAACTTTTGTTTGATTCAAGAAGCTTTGCTTGAATGTGTTTGAGTTTATTTCGATTCAAAAACATATATTTGAATGTGTTTGACTCTCATTTGATTCAAAAAGCTTTGTTTGAATGTGTTTGACATTCATTAGATTTAAAAAGCTTTGTTTGAATGTATTTGATTTTCATTTGATTCAAATAGCTCTGTTTGAATGTGTTTGACTTTCATTTGATTTAAAAACTTTTGTTTGAATGTGTTTGACTTTCATTTGATTTAAAGAGCTTTGTTTGGACGAGTTTGACATTCATTTGATTAAAAAATATTTGTTTGAATGTGTTTGATTTTCATTTGATTCAAAAAGCTTTGTTTGAATGTGTTTGACATTCATTTGATTCAAAAAGCTTTATTTGAATGTGTTTGGCTATCATTATATTCAAAAAGGTTTTTTTGGAATGTGTTTTACTTTAATTTGATTTTGAAAGATTTGTTTTAATGTGTTTGACTTTCATTTGATTCAAAAAGCTTGTTTGAATGTGTTTTTTAGTTTCTTTTGATTCAACAAGCTTAATTTGAATTTGTTTTACTTTATTTCGATTCAAAAAGAATTGTTTGAATGTGTTTAACTTTCATTTGATTCAAAAAGCTGTGCTTGAATGTATTTGACTTTCATTTGATTCAAAAAGCTTTGTTTGAACGTGTTTGACTTTCATTTGATTGAAAAAGCTTTGTTTGAATGTGTTTGACTTTCATTTTATTCAAAAAGCTATGAGTGAATGTGTTTGACTTTCTTTTGATTCATAAAGCTTTGTTTGAATGTGTTTGACTGTATTTCGAATCAAAAAGATTTATTTGAATGTGTTTGACTTTCATTTGATTCAAAAAGCTTTGTTTTAATGTGTTTGACTTTCATTTGATTCAAAAAGCTTGTTTGAATGTGTTTTTTAGTTTCTTTTGATTCAACAAGCTTAATTTGAATTTGTTTTACTTTATTTCGATTCAAAAATAATTGTTTGAATGTGTTTAACTTTCATTTGATTCAAAAAGCTTTGTTTGAATGTATTTGACATTCATTTGATTCAAAAAGCTTTGTTTGAACGTGTTTGACTTTCATTTGATTCAAAAAGCTTTGTTTGAATGTGTTTGACTTTCATTTTATTCAAAAAGCTGTGAGTGAATGTGTTTGACTTTCTTTTAATTCAAAAAGCTTTGTTTGAACGTATTTGACTTTATTTCGAATCAAAAAGATTTATTTGAATGTGTTTGACTTTCATTTGATTCAAAAATCTTTGTTTGAATGTGTTTGACTTTCATTTGATTAAAAAAGCTATGTTTGAATGAGTTTGACTTTTATATGATTTAAAAAAATTTGTTTTAATGTGTTTGATTTTCATTTGTTTCAAAAAGCTTTGTTTGAATGTGTTTGACATTCTTTTGATTAAAAAAACTTTTGTTTTAATGTGTTTGACTTTCTTTTTGTTTAAAAAGCTATGTTTGAATGTGTTTGAAGTTCATTTGATTAAAAAAAGCTATGTTTGAATGGGTTTGACTTTTATATGATTTAAAAAAATATTTGTTTGAATGTGTTTGATTTTCATTTGATTCAAAAAGCTATGTTTAAATGTATTTGACATTCATTTGATTCAAAAAGCTTTGTTTGAATGTGTTTGACTTTCTTTTTGTTTAAAAATCTTTGTTTGAATGTGTTTGAATTTCATTTGATTAAAAAAGCTATGTTTGAATGAGTTTGACTTTCATATGATTAAAAAAAAATATTTGTTTGAATGTGTTTGATTTTCATTTGATTCAAAAAGCTATGTTTGAATGTGTTTGACATTCATTTGATTCAAAAAGCTTTGTTCGAATGTGTTTGACTTTCATTATATTCAAAAAGCTTTGTTTGAATGTGTTTAACTTTCATTTGGTTTTGAAAGATTTGTTTTAATTTGTTTGACTTTCATTAGACTCAAAAAGCTTGTTTGAATGTGTTTAACTTTCTTTTGATTCGAAAAGCTTAATTTTAATTTGTTTTACTTTATTTCGATTCAAAAAGAATTGTTTGAATGTGTTTAACTTTCATTAGATTCAAAAAGCTTTGTTTGATTGTATTTGACTTTCATTTGATTCAAAAAGCCTTGTTTTAATGTGTTTGACTTTCATTTGATTCAAAAACTTTTGTTTGAATGTGTTTGACTTTCTTTTGATTCAAAAAGTTTTGTTTGAACGTGATTGACTGTATTTGGATCCACTAAGATTTGTTTGAATGTGTTTGACTTTTATTTGATTCATAAAGCTTTGTTTGAACGTGTTTGACTTTCATTTGATTAAAAAAGCTCTGTTTGAATGTGTTTAACTTTCGTTTGATTCAAGAAGCTTTGTTTGAATGTGTTTGAGTTTATTTCGATTCAAAAACATATATTTGAATGTGTTTGACTCTCATTTGATTCAAAAAGCTTTGTTTGAATGTGTTTGACATTCATTAGATTCAAAAAGCTTTGTTTGAATGTATTTGATTTTCATTTGATTCAAGAAGCTCTGTTTGATTGTGTTTGACTCTCATTTGATTTAAAAACTTTTGTTTGAATGTGTTTGACTTTCATTTGATTTAAAGAGCTTTGTTTGGACGAGTTTGACATTCATTTGATTCAAAAATATTTGTTTGAATGTGTTTGATTTTCATTTGATTCAAAAAGCTTTGTTTGAATGTGTTTGACATTCATTTGATTTTGAAAGATTTGTTTTAATGTGTTTGACTTTCATTTGATTCAAAAAGCTTGTTTGAATGTGTTTTTTAGTTTCTTTTGATTCAACAAGCTTAATTTGAATTTGTTTTACTTTATTTCGATTCAAAAATAATTGTTAGAATGTGTTTAACTTTCATTTGATTCGAAAAGCTTTGTTTGAATGTAGCTGACTTTCATTTGATTCAAAAAGCTTTGTTTGAACGTGTTTGACTTTCATTTGATTCAAAAAGCTTTGTTTGAATGTGTTTGACTTTCATTTTATTCAAAAAGCTATGAGTGAATGTGTTTGACTTTCTTTTGATTCATAAAGGTTTGTTTGAATGTGTTTGACTGTATTTCGATCCAAAAAGATTTATTGAACGTGTTAGACTTTCATTTGATTCAAAAAGCTTTGTTTAAACGTATTTGACTTTATTTCGAATCTAAAAGATTTATTTGAATGTGTTTGACTTTCATTTGATTCAAAAAGCTTTGTTTGAATGTGTTTGACTTTCATTTGATTAAAAAAGCTATGTTTGAATGAGTTTGACTTTTATTTGATTTAAAAAAATTTGTTTTAATGTGTTTGATTTTCATTTGTTTCAGAAAGCTTTGTTTTAATGTGTTTGACATTCTTTTGATTAAAAAAACTTTTGTTTTAATGTGTTTGCCTTTCTTTTTGTTTAAAAAGTTTTGTTTGAATGTGTTTGAATTTCATTTGATTAAAAAAGCTATGTTTGAATGAGTTTGACTTTTATATGATTTAAAAATATTTGTTTGAATGTGTATGATTTTCATTTGTTTCAAAAAGCTTTGTTTGAATGAGTTTGACATTCTTTTGATTAAAAAAACTTTTGTTTGAATGTGTTTGACTTTCTTTTTGTTTAAAAAGATTTATTTTAATGTGTTTGACTTTCATTTGATTCAAAAAGCTTGTTTGAATGTGTTTTTTAGTTTCTTTTGATTCAACAAGCTTAATTTGAATTTGTTTTACTTTATTTCGATTCAAAAAGAATTGTTTGAATGTGTTTAACTTTCATTTGATTCAAAAAGCTGTGCTTGAATGTATTTGACTTTCATTTGATTCAAAAAGCTTTGTTTGAACTTGTTTGACTTTCATTTGATTCAAAAAGCTTTGTTTGAATGTGTTTGACTTTCATTTTATTCAAAAAGCTATGAGTGAATGTGTTTGACTTTCTTTTGATTCATAAAGCTTTGTTTGAATGTGTTTGACTGTATTTCCAATCAAAAAGATTTATTTGAATGTGTTTGACTTTCATTTGATTCAAAAAGCTTTGTTTTAATGTGTTTGACTTTCATTTGATTCAAAAAGCTTGTTTGAATGTGTTTTTTAGTTTCTTTTGATTCAACAAGCTTAATTTGAATTTGTTTTACTTTATTTCGATTCAAAAATAATTGTTTGAATGTGTTTAACTTTCATTTGATTCAAAAAGCTTTGTTTGAATGTATTTGACATTCATTTGATTCAAAAAGCTTTGTTTGAACGTGTTTGACTTTCATTTGATTCAAAAAGCTTTGTTTGAATGTGTTTGACTTTTATTTTATTCAAAAAGCTGTGAGTGAATGTGTTTGACTTTCTTTTAATTCAAAAAGCTTTGTTTGAACGTATTTGACTTTATTTCGAATCAAAAAGATTTATTTGAATGTGTTTGACTTTCATTTGATTCAAAAATCTTTGTTTGAATGTGTTTGACTTTCATTTGATTAAAAAGGCTATGTTTGAATGAGTTTGACTTTTATATGATTTAAAAAAATTTGTTTTAATGTGTTTGATTTTCATTTGTTTCAAAAAGCTTTGTTTGAATGTGTTTGACATTCTTTCGATTAAAAAAACTTTTGTTTGAATGTGTTTGACTTTCTTTTTGTTTAAAAATCTTTGTTTGAATGTGTTTGAATTTCATTTGATTAAAAAAGCTATGTTTGAATGAGTTTGACTTTCATATGATTAAAAAAAATATTTGTTTGAATGTGTTTGATTTTCATTTGATTCATAAAGCTATGTTTGAATGTGTTTGACATTCATTTGATTCAAAAAGCTTTGTTTGAATGTGTTTGACTTTCATTATATTCAAAAAGCTTTGTTTGAATGTGTTTAACTTTCATTTGATTTTGAAAGATTTGTTTTAATGTGTTTGACTTTCATTAGACTCTAAAAGCTTGTTTGAATGTGTTTAACTTTCTTTTGATTCAAAAAGCTTAATTTGAATTTGTTTTACTTTATTTCGATTCAAAAAGAATTGTTTGAATGTGTTTAACTTTCATTAGATTCAAAAAGCTTTGTTTGATTGTATTTGACTTTCATTTGATTCAAAAAGCCTTGTTTTAATGTGTTTGACTTTCATTTGATTCAAAAACTTTTGTTTGAATGTGTTTGACTTTCTTTTTATTAAAAAAAGTTTTGTTTGAACGTGATTGACTGTATTTGGATCCACTAAGATTTGTGTGAATGTGTTTGACTTTTATTTGATTCATAAAGCTTTGTTTGAACTTGTTTGACTTTCATTTGATAAAAAAAGCTCTGTTTGAATGTGTTTAACTTTCGTTTGATTCAAGAAGCTTTGTTTGAATGTGTTTGAGTTTATTTCGATTCAAAAACATATATTTGAATGTGTTTGACTCTCATTTGATTCAAAAAGCTTTGTTTGAATGTGTTTGACATTCATTAGATTCAAAAAGCTTTGTTAGAATGTATTTGATTTTCATTTGATTCAAAAAGCTCTGTTTGAATGTGTTTGACTTTCATTTGATTTAAAAACTTTTGTTTGAATGTGTTTGACTTTCATTTGATTTAAAGAGCTTTGTTTGGACGAGTTTGACATTCATTTGATTCAAAAATATTTGTTTGAATGTGTTTGATTTTCATTTGATTCAAAAAGCTTTGTTTGAATGTGTTTGACATTCATTTGATTTTGAAAGATTTGTTTTAATGTGTTTGACTTTCATTTGATTCAAAAAGCTTGTTTGAATGTGTTTTTTAGTTTCTTTTGATTCAACAAGCTTAATTTGAATTTGTTTTACTTTATTTCGATTCAAAAATAATTGTTAGAATGTGTTTAACTTTCATTTGATTCGAAAAGCTTTGTTTGAATGTAGCTGACCTTCATTTGATTCAAAAAGCTTTGTTTGAACGTGTTTGACTTTCATTTGATTCAAAAAGCTTTGTTTGAATGTGTTTGACTTTCATTTTATTCAAAAAGCTATGAGTGAATGTGTTTGACTTTCTTTTGATTCATAAAGGTTTGTTTGAATGTGTTTGACTGTATTTCGATCCAAAAAGATTTATTGAACGTGTTAGACTTTCATTTGATTCAAAAAGCTTTGTTTAAACGTATTTGACTTTATTTCGAATCTAAAAGATTTATTTGAATGTGTTTGACTTTCATTTGATTCAAAAAGCTTTGTTTGAATGTGTTTGACTTTCATTTGATTAAAAAAGCTATGTTTGAATGAGTTTGACTTTTATTTGATTTAAAAAAATTTGTTTTAATGTGTTTGATTTTCATTTGTTTCAGAAAGCTTTGTTTTAATGTGTTTGACATTCTTTTGATTAAAAAAACTTTTGTTTTAATGTGTTTGACTTTCTTTTTGTTTAAAATGATTTATTTTAATGTGTTTGACTTTCGTTTGATTCAAAAAGCTTGTTTGAATGTGTTTTTTAGTTTCTTTTGATTCAACAAGCTTAATTTGAATTTGTTTTACTTTATTTCGATTCAAAAAGAATTGTTTGAATGTGTTTAACTTTCATTTGATTCAAAAAGCTGTGCTTGAATGTATTTGACTTTCATTTGATTCAAAAAGCTTTGTTTGAACGTGTTTGACTTTCATTTGATTCAAAAAGCTTTGTTTGAATGTGTTTGACTTTCATTTTATTCAAAAAGCTATGAGTGAATGTGTTTGACTTTCTTTTGATTCATAAAGCTTTGTTTGAATGTGTTTGACTGTATTTCGAATCAAAAAGATTTATTTGAATGTGTTTGACTTTCATTTGATTCAAAAAGCTTTGTTTTAAAGTGTTTGACTTTCATTTGATTCAAAAAGCTTGTTTGAATGTGTTTTTTAGTTTCTTTTGATTCAACAAGCTTAATTTGAATTTGTTTTACTTTATTTCGATTCAAAAATAATTGTTTGAATGTGTTTAACTTTCATTTGATTCAAAAAGCTTTGTTTGAATGTATTTGACATTCATTTGATTCAAAAAGCTTTGTTTGAACGTGTTTGACTTTCATTTGATTCAAAAAGCTTTGTTTGAATGTGTTTGACTTTCATTTTATTCAAAAAGCTGTGAGTGAATGTGTTTGACTTTGTTTTAATTCAAAAAGCTTTGTTTGAACGTATTTGACTTTATTTCGAATCAAAAAGATTTATTTGAATGTGTTTGACTTTCATTTGATTCAAAAATCTTTGTTTGAATGTGTTTGACTTTCATTTGATTAAAAAGGCTATGTTTGAATGAGTTTGACTTTTATATGATTTAAAAAAATTTGTTTTAATGTGTTTGATTTTCATTTGTTTCAAAAAGCTTTGTTTGAATGTGTTTGACATTCTTTTGATTAAAAAAACTTTTGTTTTAATGTGTTTGACTTTCTTTTTGTTTAAAAAGCTATGTTTGAATGTGTTTGAAGTTCATTTGATTAAAAAAGCTATGTTTGAATGGGTTTGACTTTTATATGATTTAAAAAAATATTTGTTTGAATGTGTTTGATTTTCATTTGATTCAAAAAGCTATGTTTAAATGTATTTGACATTCTTTTGATTCAAAAAGCTTTGTTTGAATGTGTTTGACTTTCTTTTTGTTTAAAAATCTTTGTTTGAATGTGTTTGAATTTCATTTGATTAAAAAAGCTATGTTTGAATGAGTTTGACTTTCATATGATTAAAAAAAATATTTGTTTGAATGTGTTTGATTTTCATTTGATTCAAAAAGCTATGTTTGAATGTGTTTGACATTCATTTGATTCAAAAAGCTTTGTTCGAATGTGTTTGACTTTCATTATATTTAAAAAGCTTTGTTTGAATGTGTTTAACTTTCATTTGGTTTTGAAAGATTTGTTTTAATTTGTTTGACTTTCATTAGACTCAAAAAGCTTGTTTGAATGTGTTTAACTTTCTTTTGATTCAAAAAGCTTAATTTTAATTTGTTTTACTTTATTTCGATTCAAAAAGAATTGTTTGAATGTGTTTAACTTTCATTAGATTCAAAAAGCTTTGTTTGATTGTATTTGACTTTCATTTGATTCAAAAAGCCTTGTTTTAATGTGTTTGACTTTCATTTGATTCAAAAACTTTTGTTTGAATGTGTTTGACTTTCTTTTGATTCAAAAAGTTTTGTTTGAACGTGATTGACTGTATTTGGATCCACTAAGATTTGTTTGAATGTGTTTGACTTTTATTTGATTCATAAAGCTTTGTTTGAACGTGTTTGACTTTCATTTGATTAAAAAAGCTCTGTTTGAATGTGTTTAACTTTCGTTTGATTCAAGAAGCTTTGTTTGAATGTGTTTGAGTTTATTTCGATTCAAAAACATATATTTGAATGTGTTTGACTCTCATTTGATTCAAAAAGCTTTGTTTGAATGTGTTTGACATTCATTAGATTCAAAAAGCTTTGTTTGAATGTATTTGATTTTCATTTGATTCAAGAAGCTCTGTTTGATTGTGTTTGACTCTCATTTGATTTTAAAAACTTTTGTTTGAATGTGTTTGACTTTCATTTGATTTAAAGAGCTTTGTTTGGACGAGTTTGACATTCATTTGATTCAAAAATATTTGTTTGAATGTGTTTGATTTTCATTTGATTCAAAAAGCTTTGTTTGAATGTGTTTGACATTCATTTGATTCAAAAAGCTTTATTTGAATGTGTTTGACTATCATTATATTCAAAAAGGTTTGTTGGAATGTGTTTAACTTTAATTTGATTTTGAAAGATTTGTTTTAATGTGTTTGACTTTCATTTGATTCAAAAAGCTTGTTTGAATGTGTTTTTTAGTTTCTTTTGATTCAACAAGTTTAATTTGAATTTGTTTTACTTTATTTCGATTCAAAAAGAATTGTTTGAATGTGTTTAACTTTCATTTGATTCATATAGCTTTGTTTGAATGTATTTGACTTTCATTTGATTCAAAAAGCTTTGTTTGAACGTGTTTGACTTTCATTTGATTCAAAAAGCTTTGTTTGAATGTGTTTGACTTTCATTTTATTCAAACAGCTATGAGTGAATGTGTTTGACTTTCTTTTGATTCATTAAGCTTTGTTTGAATGTATTTGATTTTTATTCGAATCCAAAAGATTTATTTGAATGTGTTTGACTTTCATTTGATTTTAAAACTTTTGTTTGAATGTGTTTGACTTTCATTTGATTTAAAGAGCTTTGTTTGGACGAGTTTGACATTCATTTGATTCAAAAATATTTGTTTGAATGTGTTTGATTTTCATTTGATTCAAAAATCTTTGTTTGAATGTGTTTGACATTCTTCTTATTAAAAAAACTTTTGTTTTAATGTGTTTGACTTTCTTTTTGTTTAAAAAGCTTTGTTTGAATGTGTTTGAATTTCATTTGATTAAAAAAGCTATGTTTGAATGAGTTTGACTTTTATATGATTTAAAAATATTTGTTTGAATGTGTTTGATTTTCATTTGTTTCAAAAAGCTTTGTTTGAATGTGTTTGACATTCTTTTGATTAAAAAAACTTTTGTTTGAATGTGTTTGACTTTCTTTTTGTTTAAAAATCTTTGTTTGAATGTGTTTGAATTTCATTTGATTAAAAAAGCTATGTTTGAATGAGTTTGACTTTCATATGATTAAAAAAAATATTTGTTTGAATGTGTTTGATTTTCATTTGATTCAAAAAGCTTTGTTTGAATGTGTTTGACATTCATTTGATTCAAAAAGCTTTGTTTGAATCTGTTTGACTTTCATTATATTCAAAAAGCTTTGTTTGAATGTGTTTAACTTTCTTTTGATTTTGAAAGATTTGTTTTAATGTGTTTGACTTTCATTAAACTCAAAAAGCTTGTTTGAATGTGTTTAACTTTCTTTTGATTCAAAAAGCTTAATTTGAATTTGTTTTACTTTATTTCGATTCAAAAAGAATTGTTTGAATGTGTTTAACTTTCATTAGATTCAAAAAGCTTTGTTTGATTGTATTTGACTTTCATTTGATTCAAAAAGCCTTGTTTTAATGTGTTTGACTTTCATTTGATTCAAAAACTTTTGTTTGAATGTGTTTGACTTTCTTTTGATTCAAAAAGTTTTGTTTGAACGTGATTGACTGTATTTGGATCCACTAAGATTTGTTTGAATGTGTTTTGACTTTTATTTGATTCATAAAGCTTTGTTTGAACGTGTTTGACTTTCATTTGATTAAAAAAGCTCTGTTTGAATGTGTTTAACTTTCGTTTGATTCAAGAAGCTTTGTTTGAATGTGTTTGAGTTTATTTCGATTCAAAAACATATATTTGAATGTGTTTGACTCTCATTTGATTCAAAAAGCTTTGTTTGAATGTGTTTGACATTCATTAGATTCAAAAAGCTTTGTTTGAATGTATTTGATTTTCATTTGATTCAAAAAGCTCTGTTTGAATGTGTTTGACTCTCATTTGATTTAAAAACTTTTGTTTGAATGTGTTTGACTTTCATTTGATTTAAAGAGCTTTGTTTGGACGAGTTTGACATTCATTTGATTCAAAAATATTTGTTTGAATGTGTTTGATTTTCATTTGATTCAAAAAGCTTTGTTTGAATGTGTTTGACATTCATTTGATTCAAAAAGCTTTATTTGAATGTGTTTGACTATCATTATATTCAAAAAGGTTTGTTGGAATGTGTTTAACTTTAATTTGATTTTGAAAGATTTGTTTTAATGTGTTTGACTTTCATTTGATTCAAAAAGCTTGTTTGAATGTGTTTTTTAGTTTCTTTTGATTCAACAAGCTTAATTTGAATTTGTTTTACTTTATTTCGATTCAAAAAGAATTGTTTGAATGTGTTTAACTTTCATTAGATTCAAAAAGCTTTGTTTGAATGTATTTGACTTTCATTTGATTCAAAAAGCTTTGTTTGAACGTGTTTGACTTTCATTTGATTCAAAAAGCTTTGTTTGAATGTGTTTGACTTTCATTTTATTCAAACAGCTATGAGTGAATGTGTTTGACTTTCTTTTGATTCATAAAGCTTTGTTTGAATGTGTTTGACTGTATTTCAATCCAAAAAGATTTATTGAACGTGTTTGACTTTCATTTGATTCAAAAAGCTTTGTTTGAACGTATTTGACTTTATTTCGAATCAAAAAGATTTATTTGAATGTGTTTTGACTTTCATTTGATTCAAAAAGCTTTGTTTGAATGTGTTTGACTTTCATTTGATTAAAAAAGCTATGTTTGAATAAGTTTGACTTTTATATGATTTAAAAAAAATTTGTTTTAATGTGTTTGACTTTCATTTGTTTCAGAAAGCTTTGTTTGAATGTGTTTGACATTCTTCTTATTAAAAAAACTTTTGTTTTAATGTGTTTGACTTTCTTTTTGTTTAAAAAGCTTTGTTTGAATGTGTTTGAATTTCATTTGATTAAAAAAGCTATGTTTGAATGAGTTTGACTTTTATATGATTTAAAAAAAATTTGTTTGAATGTGTTTGATTTTCATTTGTTTCAAAAAGCTTTGTTTGAATGTGTTTGACATTCTTTTGATTAAAAAAACTTTTGTTTGAATGTGTTTGACTCTCTTTTTGTTTAAAAATCTTTGTTTGAATGTGTTTGAATTTCATTTGATTAAAAAAAGCTATGTTTGAATGAGTTTGACTTTCATATGATTAAAAAAAATATTTGTTTGAATGTGTTTGATTTTCATTTAATTCAAAAAGCTATGTTTGAATGTGTTTGACATTCATTTGATTCAAAAAGCTTTGTTTGAATGTGTTTGACTTTCATTATATTCAAAAAGCTTTGTTTGAATGTGTTTAACTTTCATTTGATTTTGAAAGATTTGTTTTAATGTGTTTGACTTTCATTAGACTCAAAAAGCTTGTTTGAATGTGTTTAACTTTCTTTTGATTCAAAAAGCTTAATTTGAATTTGTTTTACTTTATTTCGATTCAAAAAGAATTGTTTGAATGTGTTTAACTTTCATTAGATTCAAAAAGCTTTGTTTGAATGTATTTGACTTTCATTTGATTTAAAAAGCTTTGTTTGAACGTGTTTGACTTTCATTTGATTCAAAAAGCTTTGTTTGAATGTGTTTGACTTTCATTTTATTCAAAAAGCTATGAGTGAATATGTTTGACTTTCTTTTGATTCATAAAGCTTTGTTTGAATGTGTTTGACTGTATTTCGATCCAAAAAGATTTATTGAACGGGTTTGACTTTCATTTGATTCAAAAAGCTTTGTTTGAACGTAATTGACTTTATTTCGAATCAAAAAGATTTAATTGAATGTGTTTGACTTTCATTTGATTCAAAAAGCTTTGTTTGAATGTATTTGATTTTCATTTGATTCAAAAAGCTCTGTTTGAATGTGTTTTGACTTTCATTTGATTTAAAAACTTTTGTTTGAATGTGTTTGACTTTTATTTGATTTAAAGAGCTTTGTTTTGGACGAGTTTGACATTCATTTAATTCAAAAATATTTGTTTGAATGTGTTTGATTTTCATTTGATTCAAAAAGCTTTGTTTGAATGTGTTTGACATTCATTTTGATTCAAAAAGCTTTATTTGAATGTGTTTGACTATCATTATATTCAAAAAAGGTTTGTTGGAATGTGTTTAACTTTTAATTTGATTTTGAAAGATTTGTTTTAATGTGTTTGACTTTCATTTGATTCAAAAAGCTTGTTTGAATGTGTTTTTTAGTTTCTTTTGATTCAAACAAGCTTAATTTGAATTTGTTTTTACTTTATTTTGATTCAAAATGAATTGTTTGAATGTGTTTAACTTTCATTAGATTCAAAAAGCTTTGTTTGAATGTATTTGACTTTCATTTGATTCAAAAAGCTTTGTTTTGAACGTGTTTGACTTTCATTTGATTCAAAAAAGCTTTGTTTGAATGTGTTTGACTTTTAATTTTATTCAAACAGCTATGAGTGAATGTGTTTGACTTTCTTTTCATTCATAAAGCTTTGTTTGAATGTGTTTGACTGTATTTCAATCCAAAAAGATTTATTGAACGTGTTTGACTTTCATTTGATTCAAAAAGCTTTGTTTGAACGTATTTGACTTTATTTCGAATCAAAAAGATTTATTTGAATGTGTTTGACTTTCATTTGATTCAAAAAGCTTTGTTTGAATGTGTTTGACTTTCATTTGATTAAAAAAGCTATGTTTGAATGAGTTTGACTTTTATATATGATTTAAAAAAAATTTGTTTTAATGTGTTTGATTTTCATTTGTTTCAGAAAAGCTTTGATTTGAATGTGTTTGACATTCTTCTTATTAAAAAAACTTTTGTTTTTAATGTGTTTGACTTTCTTTTTGTTTAAAAAGCTTTGTTTGAATGTGTTTGAATTTCATTTGATTAAAAAAGCTATGTTTGAATGAGTTTGACTTTTATATGATTTAAAAATATTTGTTTGAATGTGTTTGATTTTCATTTGTTTCAAAAAGCTTTGTTTGAATGTGTTTGACATTCTTTTGATTAAAAAAACTTTTGTTTGAATGTGTTTGACTTTCTTTTTGTTTAAAATCTTTGTTTGAATGTGTTTGAATTTCATTTGATTAAAAAAGCTATGTTTGAATGAGTTTGACTTTTATATGATTTAAAAAAATTTGTTTGAATGTGTTTGATTTTCATTTGTTTCAAAAAGCTTTGTTTGAATGTGTTTGACATTCTTTTGATTAAAAAAACTTTTGTTTGAATGTGTTTGACTCTCTTTTTGTTTAAAAATCTTTGTTTGAATGTGTTTGAATTTCATTTGATTAAAAAAGCTATGTTTGAATGAGTTTGACTTTCATATGATTAAAAAAAATATTTGTTTGAATGTGTTTGATTTTCATTTAATTCAAAAAGCTATGTTTGAATGTGTTTGACATTCATTTGATTCAAAAAGCTTTGTTTGAATGTGTTTGACTTTCATTATATTCAAAAAGCTTTGTTTGAATGTGTTTAACTTTCATTTGATTTTGAAAGATTTGTTTTAATGTGTTTGACTTTCATTAGACTCAAAAAGCTTGTTTGAATGTGTTTAACTTTCTTTTGATTCAAAAAGCTTAATTTGAATTTGTTTTACTTTATTTCGATTCAAAAAGAATTGTTTGAATGTGTTTAACTTTCATTAGATTCAAAAAGCTTTGTTTGAATGTATTTGACTTTCATTTGATTCAAAAAGCTTTGTTTGAACGTGTTTGACTTTCATTTGATTCAAAAAGCTTTGTTTGAATGTGTTTGACTTTCATTTTATTCAAAAAGCTATGAGTGAATATGTTTGACTTTCTTTTGATTCATAAAGCTTTGTTTGAATGTGTTTGACTGTATTTCGATCCAAAAAGATTTATTGAACGGGTTTGACTTTCATTTGATTCAAAAAGCTTTGTTTGAACGTAATTGACTTTATTTCGAATCAAAAAGATTTAATTGAATGTGTTTGACTTTCATTTGATTCAAAAAGCTTTGTTTGAATGTATTTGATTCAAAAAGCTCTGTTTGAATGTGTTTGACTTTCATTTGATTTAAAAACTTTTGTTTGAATGTGTTTGACTTTCATTTGATTTAAAGAGCTTTGTTTGGACGAGTTTGACATTCATTTAATTCAAAAATATTTGTTTGAATGTGTTTGATTTTCATTTGATTCAAAAAAGCTTTGTTTGAATGTGTTTGACATTCATTTGATTCAAAAAAGCTTTATTTGAATGTGTTTTGACTATCATTATATTCAAAAAGGTTTGTTGGAATGTGTTTTAACTTTAATTTGATTTTGAAAGATTTGTTTTAATGTGTTTGACTTTCATTTGATTCAAAAAGCTTGTTTGAATGTGTTTTTTAGTTTCTTTTGATTCAACAAGCTTAATTTGAATTTGTTTTACTTTATTTTGATTCAAAATGAATTGTTTGAATGTGTTTAACTTTCATTAGATTCAAAAAGTTTTGTTTGAATGTATTTGACTTTCATTTGATTCAAAAAGCTTTGTTTGAACGTGTTTGACTTTCATTTGATTCAAAAAGCTTTGTTTGAATGTGTTTGACTTTAATTTTATTCAAACAGCTATGAGTGAATGTGTTTGACTTTCTTTTCATTCATAAAGCTTTGTTTGAATGTGTTTACTGTATTTCAATCCAAAAAGATTTATTGAACGTGTTTGACTTTCATTTGATTCAAAAAGCTTTGTTTGAACGTATTTGACTTTATTTCGAATCAAAAAGATTTATTTGAATGTGTTTGACTTTCATTTGATTCAAAAAGCTTTGTTTGAATGTGTTTGACTTTCATTTGATTAAAAAAGCTATGTTTGAATGAGTTTGACTTTTATATGATTTAAAAAAATTTGTTTTAATGTGTTTGATTTTCATTTGTTTCAGAAAGCTTTATTTGAATGTGTTTGACATTCTTCTTATTAAAAAAAACTTTTGTTTTAATGTGTTTGACTTTCTTTTTGTTTAAAAAGCTTTGTTTGAATGTGTTTGAATTTCATTTGATTAAAAAAGCTATGTTTGAATGAGTTTGACTTTTATATGATTTAAAAATATTTGTTTGAATGTGTTTGATTTTCATTTGTTTCAAAAAGCTTTGTTTGAATGTGTTTGACATTCTTTTGATTAAAAAAACTTTTGTTTGAATGTGTTTGACTTTCTTTTTGTTTAAAAATCTTTGTTTGAATGTGTTTGAATTTCATTTGATTAAAAAAGCTATGTTTGAATGAGTTTGACTTTCATATGATTTAAAAATATTTGTTTGAATGTGTTTGATTTTCATTTGATTCAAAAAGCTATGTTTGAATGTGATTGACATTCATTTGATTCAAAAAGCTTTGTTTGAATGTGTTTGACTTTCATTATATTCAAAAAGCTTTGTTTGAATGTGTTTAACTTTCTTTTGATTTTGAAAGATTTTTTTTAATGTGTTTGACTTTCATTAGACTCAAAAAGCTTGTTTGAATGTGTTTAACTTTCTTTTGATTCAAAAAGCTTAATTTGAATCTGTTTTACTTTATTTCGATTCAAAAAGAATTGTTTGAATGTGTTTAACTTTCATTAGATTCAAAAAGCTTTGTTTGATTGTATTTGACTTTCATTTGATTCAAAAAGCCTTGTTTTAATGTGTTTGACTTTCATTTGATTCAAAAAACTTTTGTTTAAATGTGTTTGACTTTCTTTTGATTCAAAAAGTTTTGTTTGAACGTGATTGACTGTATTTGGATCCACTAAGAATTGTTTGAATGTGTTTGACTTTTATTTGATTCATAAAGCTTTGTTTGAACGTGTTTGACTTTCATTTGATTAAAAAAGCTCTGTTTGAATGTGTTTAACTTTCGTTTGATTCAAGAAGCTTTGTTTGAATGTGTTTGAGTTTATTTCGATTCAAAACCATATATTTGAATGTGTTTGACTCTCATTTGATTCAAAAAGCTTTGTTTGAATGTGTTTGACATTCATTAGATTCAAAAAGCTTTGTTTGAATGTATTTGATTTTCATTTCATACAAAAAGCTCTGTTTGAATGTGTTTGACTTTCATTTGATTTAAAAACTTTTGTTTGAATGTGTTTGACTTTCATTTGATTTAAAGAGCTTTGTTTGGACGAGTTTGACATTCATTTGATTCAAAAATATTTGTTTGAATGTGTTTGATTTTCATTTGATTCAAAAAGCTTTGTTTGAATGTGTTTGACATTCATTTGATTCGAAAAGCTTTATTTGAATGTGTTTCACTATCATTATATTCAAAAAGGTTTGTTGGAATGTGTTTAACTTTAATTTGATTTTGAAAGATTTTTTTTAATGTGTTTGACTTTCGTTTGATTCAAAAAACTTGTTTGAATGTGTTTTTTTAGTTTCTTTTGATTCAACAAGCTTAATTTGATTTTGTTTTACTTTATTTCGATTCAAAAATAATTGTTTGAATGTGTTTAACTTTCAATTGATTCAAAAAGCTTTGTTTTAATGTGTTGAATTTTATTTGTTTCAGAAAGCTTTGTTTGAATGTGTTTGACATTCTTCTGATTAAAAAAAACTTTTGTTTTAATGTGTTTGACTTTCTTTTGATTCAAAAAGCTTTGTTTGAATGTGTTTGACTTTCATTTGATTAAAAAAGCTATGTTTGAATGAGTTTGACTTTTATATGATTTAAAAAAATTTGTTTTAATGTGTTTGATTTTCATTTGTTTCAAAAAGCTTTGTTTGAATGTGTTTGACATTCTTTTGATTAAAAAAAACTTTTGTTTTAATGTGTTTGACTTTCTTTTTGTTTAAAAAGCTTTGTTTGAATGTGTTTGAATTTCATTTGATTAAAAAAGCTATGTTTGAATGAGTTTGACTTTTATATGATTTAAAAATATTTGTTTGAATGTGTTTGATTTTCTTTTGTTTCAAAAGGCTTTGTTTGAATGTGTTTGACATTCTTTTGATTAAAAAAACTTTTGTTTGAATGTGTTGGACTCTCTTTTTGTTTAAAAATCTTGGTTTGAATGTGTTTGAATTTCATTTGATTAAAAAAAGCTATGTTTAAATGAGTTTGACTTTCATATGATTAAAAAAAATATTTGTTTGAATGTGTTTGATTTTCATTTAATTCAAAAAGCTATGTTTGAATGTGTTTGACATTCATTTAATTCAAAAAGCTTTGTTTGAATGTGTTTGACTTTCATTATATTCAAAAACCTTTGTTTGAATGTGTTTAACTTTCATTTGATTTTGAAAGATTTGTTTTAATGTGTTTGACTTTCATTAGACTCAAAAAGCTTGTTTGAATGTGTTTAACTTTCTTTTGATTCAAAAAGCTTAATTTGAATTTGTTTTACTTTATTTCGATTCAAAAAGAATTGTTTGAATGTGTTTAACTTTCATTAGATTCAAAAAGCTTTGTTTGATTGTATTTGACTTTCATTTGATTCAAAAAGCCTTGTTTTAATGTGTTTGACTTTCATTTGATTCAAAAACTTTTGTTTGAATGTGTTTGACTTTCTTTTGATTCAAAAAGTTTTGTTTGAACGTGATTGACTGTATTTGGATCCACTAAGATTTGTTTGAATGTGTTTGACTTTTATTTGATTCATAAAGCTTTGTTTGAACGTGTTTGACTTTCATTTGATTAAAAAAGCTCTGTTTGAATGTGTTTAACTTTTGTTTGATTCAAAAAGCTTTGTTTGAATGTGTTTGAGTTTATTTCGATTCAAAAACATATATTTGAATGTGTTTGACTCTCATTTGATTCAAAAAGCTTTGTTTGAATGTGTTTGACATTCATTAGATTCAAAAAGCTTTGTTTGAATGTATTTGATTTTCATTTGATTCAAAAAGCTCTGTTTGAATGTGTTTGACTTTCATTTGATTTAAAAACTTTTGTTTGAATGTGTTTGACTTTCATTTGATTTAAAGAGCTTTGTTTGGACGAGTTTGACATTCATTTGATTAAAAAATATTTGTTTGAATGTGTTTGATTTTCATTTGATTCAAAAAGCTTTGTTTGAATGTGTTTGACATTCATTTGATTCAAAAAGCTTTATTTGAATGTGTTTGACTATCATTATATTCAAAAAGGTTTGTTGGAATGTGTTTAACTTTAATTTGATTTTGAAAGATTTTTTTTAATGTGTTTTGACTTTCGTTTGATTCAAAAAGCTTGTTTGAATGTGTTTTTTTAGTTTCTTTTGATTCTACAAGCTTAATTTGAATTTGTTTTACTTTATTTCGATTCAAAAAGAATTGTTTGAATGTGTTTTTTAGTTTCATTAGATTCAAAAAGCTTTGTTTGAATGTGTTTGACATTCTTCTTATTAAAAAAACTTTTGTTTTAATGTGTTTGACTTTCTTTTTGTTTAAAAAGCTTTGTTTGAATGTGTTTGAATTTCATTTGATTAAAAAAGCTATGTTTGAATGTGTTTGATTTTCATTTGTTTCAAAAAGCTTTGTTTGAATGTGTTTTACATTCTTTTGATTAAAAAAAACTTTTGTTTGAATGTGTTTCACTTTCTTTTTGTTAAAAAAATCTTTGTTTGAATGTGTTTGAATTTCATTTGATTAAAAAAGCTATGTTTGAATGAGTTTGACTTTTGATATGATTAAAAAAAATATTTGTTTGAATGTGTTTTGATTTTCATTTGATTCAAAAAGCTATGTTTGAATGTGTTTGACATTCATTTGTTTCAAAAAGCTTTGTTTGAATGTGTTTGACTTTCATTATATTCAAAAAGCTTTGTTTGAATGTGTTTAACTTTCTTTTGATTTTGAAAGATTTTTTTTAATGTGTTTGACTTTCATTAGACTCAAAAAGCTTGTTTGAATGTGTTTAACTTTCTTTTGATTCAAAAAGCTTAATTTGAATCTGTTTTACTTTATTTCGATTCAAAAAGAATTGTTTGAATGTGTTTAACTTTCATTAGATTCAAAAAGCTTTGTTTGATTGCATTTGACTTTCATTTGACTCAAAAAGCCTTGTTTTAATGTGTTTGACTTTCATTTGATTCAAAAACTTTTGTTTGAATGTGTTTGACTTTCTTTTGATTCAAAAAGTTTTGTTTGAACGTGATTGACTGTATTTGGATCCTTTAAGATTTGTTTGAATGTGTTTGACTTTTATTTGATTCATAAAGCTTTGTTTGAACGTGTTTGACTTTCATTTGATTAAAAAAGCTCTGTTTGAATGTGTTTAACTTTCGTTTGATTCAAGAAGCTTTGTTTGAATGTGTTTGAGTTTATTTCGATTCAAAAACATATATTTGAATGTGTTTGACTCTCATTTGATTCAAAAAGCTTTGTTTGAATGTGTTTGACATTCATTAGATTCAAAAATCTTTGTTTGAATGTATTTGATTTTCATTTGATTCAAAAAGCTCTGTTTGAATGTGTTTGACTTTCATTTTATTTAAAAACTTTTGTTTGAATGTGCTTGACTTTCATTTGATTTAAAGAGCTTTGTTTGGACGAGTTTGACATTCATTTGATTCAAAAATATTTGTTTGAATGTGTTTGATTTTCATTTGATTCAAAAAGATTTGTATGAATGTGTTTGACATTCATTTTATTCAAAAAGCTTTATTTGAATGTGTTTGACTATCATTATATTCAAAAAGGTTTGTTGGAATGTGTTTAACTTTAATTTGATTTTGAAAGATTTGTTTTAATGTGTTTGACTTTCATTTGATTCAAAAAGCTTGTTTGAATGTGTTTTTTAGTTTCTTTTGATTCAAAAAGCTTAATTTGAATTTGTTTTACTTTATTTCGATTCAAAAATAATTGTTTGAATGTGTTTAACTTTCATTTGATTCAAAAAGCTTTGTTTGAATGTATTTGACTTTCATTTGATTCAAAAAGCTTTGTTTGAACGTGTTTGACTTTCATTTGATTCAAAAAGCTTTGTTTGAATGTGTTTGACTTTCATTTTATTCAAAAAGCTATGAGTGAATGTGTTTGACTTTCTTTTGATTCATAAAGGTTTGTTTGAATGTGTTTGACTGTATTTCAATCCAAAAAGATTTATTGAACGTGTTTGACTTTCATTTGATTTAAAAAGCTTTGTTTAAACGTATTTGACTTTATTTCGAATCAAAAAGATTTATTTGAATGTGTTTGACTTTCATTTGATTCAAAAAGCTTTGTTTGAATGTGTTTGACTTTCATTTGATTAAAAAGCTATGTTTGAATGAGTTTGGCTTTTATATGATTTAAAAAAATTTGTTTTAATGTGTTTGATTTTCATTTGTTTCAGAAAGCTTTGTTTTAATGTGTTTGACATTCTTTTGATTAAAAAAACTTTTGTTTTAATGTGTTTGACTTTCTTTTTGTTTAAAAAGCTTTGTTTGAATGTGTTTGAATTTCATTTGATTAAAAAGGCTATGTTTGAATGAGTTTGACTTTTATATGATTTAAAAATATTTGTTTGAATGTGTTTGATTTTCATTTGTTTCAAAAAGCTTTGTTTGAATGTGTTTGACATTCTTTTGATTAAAAAAACTTTTGTTTGAATGTGTTTGACCTTCTTTATGTATAAAAATCTTTGTTTGAATGTGTTTTGAATTTCATTTGATTAAAAAAGCTATGTTTGAATGAGTTTGACTTTCATATGATTAAAAAAAATATTTGTTTGAATGTGTTTGATTTTCATTTGATTCAAAAAGCTATGTTTGAATGTGTTTGACATTCATTTGCATTTTTTGAATGTGTTTGACTTTCATTATATTCAAAAAGCTTTGTTTGAATGTGTTTAACTTTCATTTGATTTTGAAAGATTTGTTTTAATGTGTTTGACTTTCATTAGACTCAAAAAGCTTGTTTGAATGTGTTTAACTTTCTTTTGATTCAAAAAGTTTACTTTGAATTTGTTTTACTTTATTTCGATTCAAAAAGAATTGTTTGAATGTGTTTAACTTTCATTAGATTCAAAAAGCTTTGTTTGATTTGTATTTGACTTTCATTTGATCCAAGAAGCCTTGTTTTAATGTGTTTGACTTTCATTTGATTCAAAAACTTTTGTTTGAATGTGTTTGACTTTCTTTTGATTCAAAAAGTTTTGTTTGAACGTGATTGACTGTATTTGGACCCACTAAGATTTGTTTGAATGTGTTTGACTTTTATTTGATTCATAAAGCTTTGTTTGAACGTGTTTGACTTTCATTAGATCAAAAAAGCTTTGTTTGAATGTGTATAACTTTCGTTTGATTCAAGAAGCTTTGTTTGAATGTGTTTGTGTTTATTTCGATTCAAAAACATATATTTGAATGAGTTTGACTCTCATTTGATTCAAAAAGCTTTGTTTGAATGTGTTTAACATTCATTAGATTCAAAAAGCTTTGTTTGAATGTATTTGATTTTCATTTGATTCAAAAAGCTCTGTTTGAATGTGTTTGACTTTCATTTGATTTAAAAACTTTTGTTTGAATGTGTTTGACTTTCATTTGATTTAAAGAGCTTTGTTTGGACGAGTTTGACATTCATTTGATTAAAAATTATTTTTTTGAATGTGTTTGATTTTCATTTGATTCAAAAAGATTTGTATGAATGTGTTTGACATTCATTTTATTCAAAAAGCTTTATTTGAATGTGTTTGACTATCATTATATTCAAAAAGGTTTGTTGGAATGTGTTTAACTTTAATTTGATTTTGAAAGATTTGTTTTAATTTGTTTGACTTTCATTTGATTCAAAAAGCTTGTTTGAATGTGTTTTTTTAGTTTCTTTTGATTCAAAAAGCTTAATTTGAATTTGTTTTACTTTATTTCGATTCAAAAAGAATTGTTTGAATGTGTTTAACTTTCATTAGATTCAAAAAGCTTTGTTTGAATGTATTTGACTTTCATTTGATTCAAAAACCTTTGTTTGAACGTGTTTGACTTTCATTTGATTCAAAAAGCTTTGTTTGAATGTGTTTGACTTTCATTTTATTCAAAAAGCTATGAGTGAATGTGTTTGACTTTCTTTTGATTCATAAAGCTTTGTTTGAATGTGTTTGACTGTATTTCGATCCAAAAAGATTTATTGAACGTGTTTGACTTTCATTTGATTTAAAAAGCTTTGTTTGAACGTATTTGACTTTATTTCGAATCAAAAAGATTTATTTGAATGTGTTTGACTTTCATTTGATTCAAAAAGCTTTGTTTGAATGTGTTTGACTTTCATTTGATTAAAAAAGCTATGTTTGAATGAGTTTGACTTTTATATGATTTAAAAAAATTTGTTTTAATGTGTTTGATTTTCATTTGTTTCAGAAAGCTTTGTTTGAATGTGTTTGACATTGTTCTGATTAAAAAAACTTTTGTTTTTATGTGTTTGACTTTCTTTTTGTTTAAAAAGCTTTGTTTGAATGTGTTTGAATTTCATTTGATTAAAAAAGCTATGTTTGAATGAGTTTGACTTTCATATGATTTAAATATATTTGTTTGAATGTGTTTGATTTTCATTTGATTCAAAAAGCTATGTTTGAATGTGTTTGACGTTCATTTGATTCAAAAAGCTTTGTTTGAATGTGTTTGACTTTCATTATATTCTAAAAGCTTTGTTTGAATGTGTTTAACTTTCATTTGATTTTGAAAGATTTGTTTTAATGTGTTTGACTTTCATTAGACTCAAAAAGCTTGTTTGAATGTGTTTAACTTTCTTTTGATTCAAAAAGCTTAATTTGAATTTGTTTTACTTTATTTCGATTCAAAAAGAATTGTTTGAATGTGTTTAACTTTCATTAGATTCAAAAAGCTTTGTTTGAATGTATTTGACTTTCATTTGATTCAAAAAGCTTTGTTTGAACGTGTTTGACTTTCATTTGATTCAAAAAGATTTGTTTGAATGTGTTTGACTTTCATTTTATTCAAAAAGCTATGAGTGAATATGTTTGACTTTCTTTTGATTCATAAAGCTTTGTTTGAATGTGTTTGACTGTATCAAAAAGATTTATTGAACGGGTTTGACTTTCATTTGATTCAAAAAGCTTTGTTTGAACGTATTTGACTTTATTTCGAATCAAAAAGATTTATTTGAATGTGTTTGACTTTCATTTGATTCAAAAAGCTTTGTTTGAATGTGTTTGACTTTCATTTGATTAAAAAAAATTTGTTTTAATGTGTTTGATTTTCATTTTTTTCAAAAAGCTTTGTTTGAATGTGTTTGACATTCTTTTGATTAAAAAAACTTTTGTTTTAATGTGTTTGACTTTCTTTTTGTTTAAAAAGCTTTGTTTGAATGTGTTTGACTTTCATTTGATTAAAAAAGCTATGTTTGAATGAGTTTGACTTTTATATGATTTAAAAAAAAAAATTTAATGTGTTTGATTTTCATTTGTTTCAAAAAGCTTTGTTTGAATGTGTTTGACATTCTTTTGATTAAAAAAACTTTCGTTTGAATGTGTTTGACTTTCTTTTTGTTTAAAAATCTTTGTTTGAATGTGTTTGAATTTCATTTGATTAAAAAAGCTATGTTTGAATGAGTTTGACTTTCATATGATTTAAAAATATTTGTTTGAATGTGTTTGATTTTCATTTGATTCAAAAATCTATGTTTGAATGTGTTTGACATTCATTTGATTCAAAAAGCTTTGTTTGAATGTGTTTGACTTTCATTATATTCAAAAAGCTTTGTTTGAATGTGTTTAACTTTCATTTGATTTTGAAAGATTTGTTTTAATGTGTTTGACTTTCATTAGACTCAAAAAGCTTGTTTGAATGTGTTTACTTTTCTTTTGATTCAAAAAGCTTAACTTGAATTTGTTTTAATTTATTTCAATTCAAAAAGAATTGTTTGAATGTGTTTAACTTTAATTAAATTCAAAAAGCTTTGTTTGATTGTATTTGACTTTCATTTGATTCAAAAAGCCTTGTTTTAATGTGTTTGACTTTCATTTGATTCAAAAACTTTTGTTTGAATGTGTTTGACTTTCTTTTGATTCAAAAAGTTTTGTTTGAACGTGATTGACTGTATTTGGATCCACTAAGATTTGTTTGAATGTGTTTGACTTTTATTTGATTCATAAAGCTTTGTTTGAACGTGTTTGAATTTCATTTGATTAAAAAAGCTCTGTTTGAATGTGTTTAAATTTCGTTTGATTCAAGAAGCTTTGTCTGAATGTGTTTGAGTTTATTTCGATTCAAAAACATATATTTGAATGTGTTTGACTCTCATTTGATTCAAAAAGCTTTGTTTGAATGTGTTTGACATTCATTAGATTCAAAAAGCTTTGTTTGAATGTATTTGATTTTCATTTGATTCAAAAAGCTCTGTTTGAATGTGTTTGACTTTCATTTGATTTAAAAACTTTTGTTTGAATGTGTTTGACTTTCATTTGATTTAAAGAGCTTTGTTTGGACGAGTTTGACATTCATTTGATTCAAAAATATTTGTTTGAATGTGTTTGATTTTCATTTGATTCAAAAAGATTTGTATGAATGTGTTTGACATTCATTTTATTCAAAAAGCTTTATTTGAATGTGTTTGACTATCATTATATTCAAAGAGGTTTGTTGGAATGTGTTTAACTTTAATTTGATTTTGAAAGATTTGTTTTAATGTGTTTGACTTTCATTTGATTCAAAAAGCTTGTTTGAATGTGTTTTTTAGTTTCTTTTGATTCAACAAGCTTAATTTGAATTTGTTTTACTTTATTTCGATTCAAAAAGAATTGTTTGAATGTGTTTAACTTTCATTAGATTCAAAAAGCTTTGTTTGAATGTATTTGACTTTCATTTAATTCAAAAAGCTTTGTTTGAACGTGTTTGACTTTCATTTGATTCAAAAAGCTTTGTTTGAATGTGTTTGACTTTTATTTTATTCAAAAAGCTATGAGTGAATATGTTTGACTTTCTTTTGATTCATAAAGGTTTGTTTGAATGTGTTTGACTGTATTTCGATCCAAAAAGATTTATTGAACGGGTTTGACTTTTATTTGATTCAAAAAGCTTTGTTTGAACGTATTTGACTTTATTTCGAATCAAAAAGATTTATTTGAATGTGTTTGACTTTCATTTGATTCAAAAAGCTTTGTTTGAATGTGTTTGACTTTCATTTGATTAAAAAAGCTATGTTTGAATGAGTTTGACTTATATATGATTTAAAAAAATTTGTTTTAATGTGTTTGATTTTCATTTGTTTCAAAAAGCTTTGTTTGAATGTGTTTGACATTCTTTTGATTAAAAAAACTTTTGTTTTAATGTGTTTGACTTTCTTTTTGTTTAAAAAGCTTTGTTTGAATGTGTTTGAATTTCATTTGATTAAAAAAGCTATGTTTGAATGAGTTTGACTTTCATATGATTTAAAAATATTTGTTTGAATGTGTTTGATTTTCATTTGATTCAAAAAGCTATGTTTGAATGTGTTTGACATTCATTTGATTCAAAAATCTTTGTTTAAATGTGTTTGACTTTCATTATATTCAAAAAGTTTTGTTTGAATGTGTTTAACTTTCATTTGATTTTGAAAGATTTGTTTTAATGTGTTTGACTTTCATTAGACTCAAAAAGCTTGTTTGAATGTGTTTAACTTTCTTTTGATTCAAAAAGCTTAATTTGAATTTGTTTTACTTTATTTCGATTCAAAAAGAATTGTTTGAATGTGTTTAACTTTCATTAGATTCAAAAAGCTTTGTTTGAATGTATTTGACTTTCATTTGATTCAAAAAGCTTTGTTTGAACGTGTTTGACTTTCATTTGATTCAAAAAGATTTGTTTGAATGTGTTTGACTTTCATTTTATTCAAAAAGCTATGAGTGAATATGTTTGACTTTCTTTTGATTCATAAAGCTTTGTTTGAATGTGTTTGACTGTATCAAAAAGATTTATTGAACGGGTTTGACTTTCATTTGATTCAAAAAGCTTTGTTTGAACGTATTTGACTTTATTTCGAATCAAAAAGATTTATTTGAATGTGTTTGACTTTCATTTGATTCAAAAAGCTTTGTTTGAATGTGTTTGACTTTCATTTGATTAAAAAAAATTTGTTTTAATGTGTTTGATTTTCATTTTTTTCAAAAAGCTTTGTTTGAATGTGTTTGACATTCTTTTGATTAAAAAAATTTTTGTTTTAATGTGTTTGACTTTCTTTTTGTTTAAAAAGCTTTGTTTGAATGTGTTTGACTTTCATTTGATTAAAAAAGCTATGTTTGAATGAGTTTGACTTTTATATGATTTAAAAAAAAAAATTTAATGTGTTTGATTTTCATTTGTTTCAAAAAGCTTTGTTTGAATGTGTTTGACATTCTTTTGATTAAAAAAACTTTCGTTTGAATGTGTTTGACTTTCTTTTTGTTTAAAAATCTTTGTTTGAATGTGTTTGAATTTCATTTGATTAAAAAAGCTATGTTTGAATGAGTTTGACTTTCATATGATTTAAAAATATTTGTTTGAATGTGTTTGATTTTCATTTGATTCAAAAATCTATGTTTGAATGTGTTTGACATTCATTTGATTCAAAAAGCTTTGTTTGAATGTGTTTGACTTTCATTATATTCAAAAAGCTTTGTTTGAATGTGTTTAACTTTCATTTGATTTTGAAAGATTTGTTTTAATGTGTTTGACTTTATTTCGATTCAAAAAGAATTGTTTGAATGTGTTTAACTTTCATTAGATTCAAAAAGCTTAATTTGAATTTGTTTTACTTTATTTCGATTCAAAAAGAATTGTTTGAATGTGTTTAACTTTCATTAGATTCAAAAAGCTTTGTTTGATTGTATTTGACTTTCATTTGATTCAAAAAGCCTTGTTTTAATGTGTTTGACTTTCATTTGATTCAAAAACTTTTGTTTGAATGTGTTTGACTTTCTTTTGATTCAAAAAGTTTTGTTTGAACGTGATTGACTGTATTTGGATCCACTAAGATTTGTTTGAATGTGTTTGACTTTTATTTGATACATAAAGCTTTGTTTGAACGTGTTTGACTTTCATTTGATTAAAAAAGCTCTATTTGAATGTGTTTAACTTTCGTTTGATTCAAGAAGCTTTGTTTGAATGTGTTTGAGTTTATTTCGATTCAAAAACATATATTTGAATGTGTTTGACTCTCATTTGATTCAAAAAGCTTTGTTTGAATGTGTTTGACATTCATTAGATTCAAAAAGCTTTGTTTGAATGTATTTGATTTTCATTTGATTCAAGAAGCTCTGTTTGATTGTGTTTGACTCTCATTTGATTTAAAAACTTTTGTTTGAATGTGTTTGACTTTCATTTGATTTAAAGAGCTTTGTTTGGACGAGTTTGACATTCATTTGATTCAAAAATATTTGTTTGAATGTGTTTGATTTTCATTTGATTCAAAAAGCTTTGTTTGAATGTGTTTGACATTCATTTGATTCAAAAAGCTTTATTTGAATGTGTTTGACTATCATTATATTCAAAAAGGTTTGTTGGAATGTGTTTAACTTTAATTTGATTTTGAAAGATTTGTTTTAATGTGTTTGACTTTCATTTGATTCAAAAAGCTTGTTTGAATGTGTTTTTTTAGTTTCTTTTGATTCAACAAGCTTAATTTGAATTTGTTTTACTTTATTTCGATTCAAAAAGAATTGTTTGAATGTGTTTAACTTTCATTTGATTCATATAGCTTTGTTTGAATGTATTTGACTTTCATTTGATTCAAAAAGCTTTGTTTGAACGTGTTTGACTTTCATTTGATTCAAAAAGCTTTGTTTGAATGTGTTTGACTTTCATTTTATTCAAACAGCTATGAGTGAATGTGTTTGACTTTCTTTTGATTCATAAAGCTTTGTTTGAATGTATTTGATTTTTATTCGAATCCAAAAGATTTATTTGAATGTGTTTGACTTTCATTTGATTTAAAAACTTTTGTTTGAATGTGTTTGACTTTCATTTGATTTAAAGAGCTTTGTTTGGACGAGTTTGACATTTATTTGATTCAAAAATATTTGTTTGAATGTGTTTGATTTTCATTTGATTCAAAAAGCTTTGTTTGAATGTGTTTGACATTCATTTGATTCAAAAAGCTTTATTTGAATGTGTTTGACTATCATTATATTCAAAAAGGTTTGTTGGAATGTGTTTAACTTTAATTTGATTTTGAAAGATTTGTTTTAATGTGTTTGACTTTCATTTGATTCAAAAAGCTTGTTTGAATGTGTTTTTTAGTTTCTTTTGATTCAACAAGCTTAATTTGAATTTGTTTTACTTTATTTCGATTCTAAAATAATTGTTTGAATGTGTTTAACTTTCATTTGATTCAAAAATCTATGTTTGAATGTATTTGACTTTCATTTGATTCAAAAAGCTTTGTTTGAACGTGTTTGACTTTCATTTGATTCAAAAAGCTTTGTTTGAACGTATTTGACTTTATTTCGAATCAAAAAGATTTATTTGAATGTGTTTGACTTTCATTTGATTCAAAAACCTTTGTTTGAATGTGTTTGACTTTCATTTGATTAAAAAAGCTATGTTTTAATGAGTTTGACTTTTATATGATTTAAAAAAAATTGTTTTAATGTGTTTGATTTTCATTTGTTTCAGAAAGCTTTGTTTGAATGGGTTTGACATTCTTCTGATTAAAAAAACTTTTGTTTGAATGTGTTTGACTTTCTTTTTGTTTAAAAATCTTTGTTTGAATGTGTTTGAATTTCATTTGATTAAAAAAGCTATGTTTGAATGAGTTTGACTTTCATATGATTTAAAAATATTTGTTTGAATGTGTTTGATTTTCATTTGATTCAAAAAGCTATGTTTGAATGTGTTTGACATTGATTTGATTCAAAAAGCTTTGTTTGAATGTGTTTGACTTTCATTATATTCAAAAAGCTTTGTTTGAATGTGTTTAACTTTCATTTGATTTTGAAAGATTTGTTTTAATGTGTTTGACTTTCATTAGACTCAAAAAGCTTGTTTGAATGTGTTTAACTTTCTTTTGATTCAAAAAGCTTAATTTGAATTTGTTTTACTTTATTTCGATTCAAAAAGAATTGTTTGAATGTGTTTAACTTTCATTAGATTCAAAAAGCTTTGTTTGATTGTATTTGACTTTCATTTGATTCAAAAAGCCTTGTTTTAATGTGTTTGACTTGCTTTTGATTCAAAAACTTTTGTTTGAATGTGTTTGACTTTCTTTTGATTCAAAAAGTTTTGTTTGAACGTGATTAAGTTTCGTTTGATTCAAGAAGCTTTGTTTGAATGTGTTTGAGTTTATTTCGATTCAAAAACATATATTTGAATGTGTTTGACTCTCATTTGATTCAAAAAGCTTTGTTTGAATGTGTTTGACATTCATTAGATTCAAAAAGCTTTGTTTGAATGTATTTGATTTTCATTTGATTCAAAAAGCTCTGTTTGAAAGTGTTTGACTTTCATTTGATTAAAAAACTTTTGTTTGAATGTGTTTGACTTTCATTTGATTTAAAGAGCTTTGTTTGGACGAAGATTTGACATTCATTTGATTCAAAAATATTTGTTTAAATGTGTTTGATTTTCATTTGATTCAAAAGGCTTTGTTTGAATGTGTTTGACATTCATTTGATTCAAAAAGCTTTATTTGAATGTGTTTGACTATCATTATATTCAAAAAGGTTTGTTGGAATGTGTTTAACTTTAATTTGATTTTGAAAGATTTGTTTTAATGTGTTTGACTTTCATTTGATTCAAAAAGCTTGTTTGAATGTGTTTTTTTACTTTCTTTTGATTCAACAAGCTTAATTTGAATTTGTTTTACTTTATTTAGATTCAAAAATAATTGTTTGAATGTGTTTAACTTTCATTTGATTTAAAAAGCTGTGTTTGAATGTATTTGACTTTCATTTGTTTCAAAAAGCTTTGTTTGAACGTGTTTGACTTTCATTTGATTCAAAAAGCTTTGTTTGAATGTGTTTGACTTTCATTTTATTCAAAAAGCTAAGAGTGAATGTGTTTGACTTTCTTTTGATTCATAAAGCTTAGTTTGAATGTGTTTGACTGTATTTCGATCCAAAAAGATTTATTGAACGTGTTTTACTTTCATTTGATTCAAAAAGCTTTGTTTGAACGTATTTGACTTTATTTCAAATCAAAAAGATTTATTTGAATGTGTTTGACTTTCATTTGATTCAAAAAGCTTTGTTTGAATGTGTTTGACTTTCATTTGATTAAAAAAGCTATGTTTGAATGAGTTTGACTTTTATATGATTTAAAAAAATTTGTTTTAATGTGTTTGATTTTCATTTGTTTCAAAAAGCTTTGTTTGAATGTGTTTGACATTCTTTTGATTAAAAAAACTTTTGTTTTAATGTGTTTGACTTTCTTTTTGTTTAAAAAGCTTTGTTTGAATGTGTTGTAATTTCTTTTGATTAAAAAAGCTATGTTTAAATGAGTTTGACTTTTATATGATTTAAAAATATTTGTTTGAATGTGTTTGATTTTCATTTGTTTCAAAAAGCTTTGTTTGAATGTGTTTGACATTCTTTTGATTAAAAAAACTTTCGTTTGAATGTGTTTGACTTTCTTTTTATTTAAAAATCTTTGTTTGAATGTGTTTGAATTTCATTTGATTAAAAAAGCTTTGTTTGAATGTGTTTGACATTCATTAGATTCAAAAAGCTTTGTTTGAATGTATTTGATTTTCATTTGATTCAAAAAGCTTTGTTTGAATGTGTTTGACTTTCATTTGATTTAAAAACTTTTGTTTGTATGTGTTTGACTTTAATTTGATTTAAAGAGCTTTGTTTTGACGAGTTTGACATTCATTTGATTCAAAAATATTTGTTTGAATGTGTTTGATTTTAATTTGATTCAAAAAGCTTTGTTTGAATGTGTTTGACATTCATTTGATTCAAAAAGCTTTATTTGAATGTGTTTGACTATCATTATATTCAAAAAGGTTTTATGGAATGTGTTTAACTTTAATTAGATTTTGAAAGATTTGTTTTAATGTGTTTGACTTTCATTTGATTCAAAAAGCTTGTTTGAATGTGTTTTTTAGTTTCTTTTGATTCAAAAAGCTTAATTTGAATTTGTTTTACTTTATTTTGATTCAAGAATAATTGTTTGAATGTGTTTAACTTTCATTAGATTCAAAAAGCTTTGTTTGAATGTATTTGACTTTCATTTGATTCAAAAAGCTTTGTTTGAACGTGTTTGACTTTCATTTGATTCAAAAAGCTTTGTTTGAATGTGTTTGACTTTCATTTTATTCAAAAAGCTATGAGTGAATGTGTTTGACTTTCTTTTGATTCATAAAGCTTTGTTTGAATGTGTTTGACTGTATTTCGATCCAAAAAGATTTATTGAACGTGTTTGATTTTCATTTGATTCAAAAAGCTTTGTTTGAACGTATTTGACTTTATTTCGAATCAAAAAGATTTATTTGAATGTGTTTGACTTTCATTTGATTCAAAAAGCTTAGTTTGAATGTGTTTGACTTTCATTTGATTAAAAAAGCTATGTTTGAATGAGTTTGACTTTTATATGATTTTAAAAAATTTGTTTTAATGTGTTTGATTTTCATTTGTTTCAAAAAGCTTTGTTTGAATGTGTTTGACATTCTTCTGATTCAAAAAAACTTTTGTTTGAATGTGTTTGACTTTCTTTTTGTTTAAAAATCTTTGTTTGAATGTGTTTGAATTTCATTTGATTAAAAAAGCTATGTTTGAATGAGTTTGACTTTCATATGATTTAAAAATATTTGTTTGAATGTGTTTGATTTTCATTTGATTCAAAAAGCTATGTTTGAATGTGTTTGACATTCATTTGATTTAAAAAGCTTTGTTTGAATGTGTTTGACTTTCATTATATTCAAAAAGCTTTGTTTGAATGTGTTTAACTTGCATTTGATTTTGAAAGATTTGTTTTAATGTGTTTGACTTTCATTAGACTCAAAAAGCTTGTTTGAATGTGTTTAACTTTCTTTTGATTCAAAAAGCTTAATTTGAATTTGTTTTACTTTATTTCGATTCAAAAAGAATTGTTTGAATGTGTTTAACTTTCATTAGATTCAAAAAGCTTTGTTTGATTGTATTTGACTTTCATTTGATTCAAAAAGCCTTGTTTTAATGTGTTTGACTTTCATTTGATTCAAAAACTTTTGTTTGAATGTGTTTGACTTTCTTTTGATTCAAAAAATTTTAATGTGTTTGATTTTCATTTGTTTCAAAAAGCTTTGTTTGAATGTGTTTGACATTCTTTTGATTAAAAAAACTTTCGTTTGAATGTGTTTGACTTTCTTTTTGTTTAAAAATCTTTGTTTGAATGTGTTTGAATTTCATTTGATTAAAAAAGCTATGTTTGAATGAGTTTGACTTTCATATGATTAAAAAAAATATTTGTTTGAATGTGTTTGATTTTCATTTGATTCAAAAAGCTATGTTTGAATGTGTTTGACGTTCATTTGCATTGTTTGAATGTGTTTGACTTTCATTATATTCAAAAAGCTTTTTTTGAATGTGTTTAACTTTCATTTGATTTTGAAAGATTTGTTTTAATGTGTTTGACTTTCATTAGACTCAAAAAGCTTGTTTGAATGTGTTTAACTTTCTTTTGATTCAAAAAGCTTAATTTGAATCTGTTTTACTTTATTTCGATTCAAAAAGAATTGTTTGAATGTGTTTAACTTTCATTAGATTCAAAAAGCTTTGTTTGATTGCATTTGACTTTCATTTGACTCAAAAAGCCTTGTTTTAATGTGTTTGACTTTCATTTGATTCAAAAACTTTTGTTTGAATGTGTTTGACTTTCTTTTGATTCAAAAAGTTTTGTTTGAACGTGATTGACTGTATTTGGATCCACTAAGATTTGTTTGAATGTGTTTGACTTTTATTTGATTCATAAAGCTTTGTTTGAACGTGTTTGACTTTCATTTGATTAAAAAAGCTCTGTTTGAATGTGTTTAACTTTCGTTTGATTCAAGAAGCTTTGTTTGAATGTGTTTGAGTTTATTTCGATTCAAAAACATATATTTGAATGTGTTTGACTCTCATTTGATTCAAAAAGCTTTGTTTGAATGTGTTTGACATTCATTAGATTCAAAAAGCTTTGTTTGAATGTATTTGATTTTCATTTGATTCAAAAAGCTCTGTTTGAATGTGTTTGACTTTCATTTGATTTAAAAACTTTTGTTTGAATGTGCTTGACTTTCATTTGATTTAAAGAGCTTTGTTTGGACGAGTTTGACATTCATTTGATTCAAAAATATTTGTTTGAATGTGTTTGATTTTCATTTGATTCAAAAAGATTTGTATGAATGTTTTTGACATTCATTTTATTCAAAAAGCTTTATTTGAATGTGTTTGACTATCATTATATTCAAAAAGGTTTGTTGGAATGTGTTTAACTTTAATTTGATTTTGAAAGATTTGTTTTAATGTGTTTGACTTTCATTTGATTCAAAAAGCTTGTTTGAATGTGTTTTTTAGTTTCTTTTGATTCAAAAAGCTTAATTTGAATTTGTTTTACTTTATTTCGATTCAAAAATAATTGTTTGAATGTGTTTAACTTTCATTTGATTCAAAAAGCTTTGTTTGAATGTATTTGACTTTCATTTGATTCAAAAAGCTTTGTTTGAACGTGTTTGACTTTCATTTGATTCAAAAAGCTTTGTTTGAATGTGTTTGACTTTCATTTTATTCAAAAAGCTATGAGTGAATGTGTTTGACTTTCTTTTGATTCATAAAGGTTTGTTTGAATGTGTTTGACTGTATTTCGATCCAAAAAGATTTATTAAACGTGTTTGACTTTCATTTGATTTAAAAAGCTTTGTTTAAACGTATTTGACTTTATTTCGAATCAAAAAGATTTATTTGAATGTGTTTGACTTTCATTTGATTCAAAAAGCTTTGTTTGAATGTTTTTGACTTTCATTTGATTAAAAAGCTATGTTTGAATGAGTTTGGCTTTTATATGATTTAAAAAAATTTGTTTTAATGTGTTTGATTTTCATTTGTTTCAGAAAGCTTTGTTTTAATGTGTTTGGCATTCTTTTGATTAAAAAAACTTTTGTTTTAATGTGTTTGACTTTCTTTTTGTTTAAAAAGCTTTGTTTGAATGTGTTTGAATTTCATTTGATTAAAAAGGCTATGTTTGAATGAGTTTGACTTTTATATGATTTAAAAATATTTGTTTGAATGTGTTTGATTTTCATTTGTTTCAAAAAGCTTTGTTTGAATGTGTTTGACATTCTTTTGATTAAAAAAACTTTTGTTTGAATGTGTTTGACCTTCTTTATGTATAAAAATCTTTGTTTGAATGAGTTTGACTTTCATATGATTAAAAAAAATATTTGTTTGAATGTGTTTGATTTTCATTTGATTCAAAAAGCTATGTTTGAATGTGTTTGACATTCATTTGCATTGTTTGAATGTGTTTGACTTTCATTATATTCAAAAAGCTTTGTTTGAATGTGTTTAACTTTCATTTGATTTTGAAAGATTTGTTTTAATGTGTTTGACTTTCATTAGACTCAAAAAGCTTGTTTGAATGTGTTTAACTTTCTTTTGATTCAAAAAGCTTACTTTGAATTTGTTTTACTTTATTTCGATTCAAAAAGAATTGTTTGAATGTGTTTAACTTTCATTAGATTCAAAAAGCTTTGTTTGATTTGTATTTGACTTTCATTTGATCCAAGAAGCCTTGTTTTAATGTGTTTGACTTTCATTTGATTCAAAAACTTTTGTTTGAATGTGTTTGACTTTCTTTTGATTCAAAAAGTTTTGTTTGAACGTGATTGACTGTATTTGGACCCACTAAGATTTGTTTGAATGTGTTTGACTTTTATTTGATTCATAAAGCTTTGTTTGAACGTGTTTGACTTTCATTAGATCAAAAAAGCTTTGTTTGAATGTGTATAACTTTCGTTTGATTCAAGAAGCTTTGTTTGAATGTGTTTGTGTTTATTTCGATTCAAAAACATATATTTGAATGAGTTTGACTCTCATTTGATTCAAAAAGCTTTGTTTGAATGTGTTTAACATTCATTAGATTCAAAAAGCTTTGTTTGAATGTATTTGATTTTCATTTGATTCAAAAAGCTCTGTTTGAATGCGTTTGACTTTCATTTGATTTAAAAACTTTTGTATGAATGTGTTTGACTTTCATTTGATTTAAAGAGCTTTGTTTGGACGAGTTTGACATTCATTTGATTAAAAAATATTTTTTTGAATGTGTTTGATTTTCATTTGATTCAAAAAGATTTGTATGAATGTGTTTGACATTCATTTTATTCAAAAAGCTTTATTTGAATGTGTTTGACTATCATTATATTCAAAAAGGTTTGTTGGAATGTGTTTAACTTTAATTTGATTTTGAAAGATTTGTTTTAATTTGTTTGACTTTCATTTGATTCAAAAAGCTTGTTTGAATGTGTTTTTTTAGTTTCTTTTGATTCAAAAAGCTTAATTTGAATTTGTTTTACTTTATTTCGATTCAAAAAGAATTGTTTGAATGTGTTTAACTTTCATTAGATTCAAAAAGCTTTGTTTGAATGTATTTGACTTTCATTTGATTCAAAAACCTTTGTTTGAACGTGTTTGACTTTCATTTGATTCAAAAAGCTTTGTTTGAATGTGTTTGACTTTCATTTTATTTAAAAAGCTATGAGTGAATGTGTTTGACTTTCTTTTGATTCATAAAGCTTTGTTTGAATGTGTTTGACTGTATTTCGATCCAAAAAGATTTATTGAACGTGTTTGACTTTCATTTGATTTAAAAAGCTTTGTTTGAACGTATTTGACTTTATTTCGAATCAAAAAGATTTATTTGAATGTGTTTGACTTTCATTTGATTCAAAAAGCTTTGTTTGAATGTGTTTGACTTTCATTTGATTAAAAAAGCTATGTTTGAATGAGTTTGACTTTTATATGATTTAAAAAAATTTGTTTTAATGTGTTTGATTTTCATTTGTTTCAGAAAGCTTTGTTTGAATGTGTTTGACATTGTTCTGATTAAAAAAACTTTTGTTTTTATGTGTTTGACTTTCTTTTTGTTTAAAAAGCTTTGTTTGAATGTGTATGAATTTCATTTGATTAAAAAAGCTATGTTTGAATGAGTTTGACTTTCATATGATTTAAATATATTTGTTTGAATGTGTTTGATTTTCATTTGATTCAAAAAGCTATGCTTGAATGTGTTTGACGTTCATTTGATTCAAAAAGCTTTGTTTGAATGTGTTTGACTTTCATTATATTCTAAAAGCTTTGTTTGAATGTGTTTAACTTTCATTTGATTTTGAAAGATTTGTTTTAATGTGTTTGACTTTCATTAGACTCAAAAAGCTTGTTTGAATGTGTTTAACTTTCTTTTGATTCAAAAAGCTTAACTTGAATTTGTTTTAATTTATTTCGATTCAAAAAGAATTGTTTGAATGTGTTTAACTTTCATTAAATTCAAAAAGCTTTGTTTGATTGTATTTGACTTTCATTTGATTCAAAAAGCCTTGTTTTAATGTGTTTGACTTTCATTTGATTCAAAAACTTTTGTTTGAATGTGTTTGACTTTCTTTTGATTCAAAAAGTTTTGTTTGAACGTGATTGACTGTATTTGGATCCACTAAGATTTGTTTGAATGTGTTTGACTTTTATTTGATTCATAAAGCTTTGTTTGAACGTGTTTGAATTTCATTTGATTAAAAAAGCTCTGTTTGAATGTGTTTAAATTTCGTTTGATCTAAGAAGCTTTGTCTGAATGTGTTTGAGTTTATTTCGATTCAAAAACATATATTTGAATGTGTTTGACTCTCATTTGATTCAAAAAGCTTTGTTTGAATGTGTTTGACATTCATTAGATTCAAAAAGCTTTGTTTGAATGTATTTGATTTTCATTTGATTCAAAAAGCTCTGTTTGAATGTGTTTGACTTTCATTTGATTTAAAAACTTTTGTTTGAATGTGTTTGACTTTCATTTGATTTAAAGAGCTTTGTTTGGACGAGTTTGACATTCATTTGATTCAAAAATATTTGTTTGAATGTGTTTGATTTTCATTTGATTCAAAAAGATTTGTATGAATGTGTTTGACATTCATTTTATTCAAAAAGCTTTATTTGAATGTGTTTGACTATCATTATATTCAAAAAGGTTTGTTGGAATGTGTTTAACTTTAATTTGATTTTGAAAGATTTGTTTTAATGTGTTTGACTTTCATTTGATTCAAAAAGCTTGTTTGAATGTGTTTTTTAGTTTCTTTTGATTCAAAAAGCTTAATTTGAATTTGTTTTACTTTATTTCGATTCAAAAAGAATTGTTTGAATGTGTTTAACTTTCATTAGATTCAAAAAGCTTTGTTTGAATGTATTTGACTTTCATTTAATTAAAAAAGCTTTGTTTGAACGTGTTTGACTTTCATTTGATTCAAAAAGCTTTGTTTGAATGTGTTTGACTTTTATTTTATTCAAAAAGCTATGAGTGAATATGTTTGACTTTCTTTTGATTCATAAAGGTTTGTTTGAATGTGTTTGACTGTATTTCGATCCAAAAAGATTTATTGAACGGGTTTGACTTTTATTTGATTCAAAAAGCTTTGTTTGAACGTATTTGACTTTATTTCGAATCAAAAAGATTTATTTGAATGTGTTTGACTTTCATTTGATTCAAAAAGCTTTGTTTGAATGTGTTTGACTTTCATTTGATTAAAAAAGCTATGTTTGAATGAGTTTGACTTATATATGATTTAAAAATATTTGTTTGAATGTGTTTGATTTTCATTTGATTCAAAAAGCTATGTTTGAATGTGTTTGACATTCATTTGATTCAAAAATCTTTGTTTAAATGTGTTTGACTTTCATTATATTCAAAAAGCTTTGTTTGAATGTGTTTAACTTTCATTTGATTTTGAAAGATTTGTTTTAATGTGTTTGACTTTCATTAGACTCAAAAAGCTTGTTTGAATGTGTTTAACTTTCTTTTGATTCAAAAAGCTTAATTTGAATATGTTTTACTTTATTTCGATTCAAAAAGAATTGTTTGAATGTGTTTAACTTTCATTAGATTCAAAAAGCTTTGTTTGAATGTATTTAACTTTCATTTGATTCAAAAAGCTTTGTTTGAACGTGTTTGACTTTCATTTGATTCAAAAAGATTTGTTTGAATGTGTTTGACTTTCATTTTATTCAAAAAGCTATGAGTGAATATGTTTGACTTTCTTTTGATTCATAAAGCTTTGTTTGAATGTGTTTGACTGTATCAAAAAGATTTATTGAACGGGTTTGACTTTCATTTGATTCAAAAAGCTTTGTTTGAACGTATTTGACTTTATTTCGAATCAAAAAGATTTATTTGAATGTGTTTGACTTTCATTTGATTCAAAAAGCTTTGTTTGAATGTGTTTGACTTTCATTTGATTAAAAAAAATTTGTTTTAATGTGTTTGATTTTCATTTTTTTCAAAAAGCTTTGTTTGAATGTGTTTAACATTCTTTTGATTAAAAAAACTTTTGTTTTAATGTGTTTGACTTTCTTTTTGTTTAAAAAGCTTTGTTTGAATGTGTTTGACTTTCATTTGATTAAAAAAGCTATGTTTGAATGAGTTTGACTTTTATATGATTTAAAAAAAAATTTAATGTGTTTGATTTTCATTTGTTTCAAAAAGCTTTGTTTGAATGTGTTTGACATTCTTTTGATTAAAAAAACTTTCGTTTGAATGTGTTTGACTTTCTTTTTGTTTAAAAATCTTTGTTTGAATGTGTTTGAATTTCATTTGATTAAAAAAGCTATGTTTGAATGACTTTGACTTTCATATGATTTAAAAATATTTGTTTGAATGTGTTTGATTTTCATTTGATTCAAAAAGCTATGTTTGAATGTGTTTGACATTCATTTGATTCAAAAAGCTTTGTTTGAATGTGTTTGACTTTGATTATATTCAAAAAGCTTTGTTTGAATGTGTTTAACTTTCATTTGATTTTGAAAGATTTGTTTTAATGTGTTTGACTTTCATTAGACTCAAAAAGCTTGTTTGAATGTGTTTAACTTTCTTTTGATTCAAAAAGCTTAATTTGAATTTGTTTTACTTTATTTCGATTCAAAAAGAATTGTTTGAATGTGTTTAACTTTCATTAGATTCAAAAAGCTTTGTTTGATTGTATTTGACTTTCATTTGATTCAAAAAGCCTTGTTTTAATGTGTTTGACTTTCATTTGATTCAAAAACTTTTGTTTGAATGTGTTTGACTTTCTTTTGATTCAAAAAGTTTTGTTTGAACGTGATTGACTGTATTTGGATCCACTAAGATTTGTTTGAATGTGTTTGACTTTTATTTGATTCATAAAGCTTTGTTTGAACGTGTTTAACTTTCATTTGATTAAAAAAGCTCTGTTTGAATGTGTTTAACTTTCGTTTGATTCAAGAAGCTTTGTTTGAATGTGTTTGAAATTATTTCGATTCAAAAACATATATTTGAATGTGTTTGACTCTCATTTGATTCAAAAAGCTTTGTTTGAAAGTGTTTGACATTCATTAGATTCAAAAAGCTTTGTTTGAATGTATTTAATTTTCATTTGATTCAAAAAGCTCTGTTTAAATGTGTTTGACTTTCATTTGATTTAAAAACTTTTGTTTGAATGTGTTTGACTTTCATTTGATTTAAAGAGCTTTGTTTGGACGAGTTTGACATTCATTTGATTCAAAAATATTTGTTTGAATGTGTTTGATTTTCATTTGATTCAAAAAGCTTTGTTTGAATGTGTTTGACATTCATTTGATTCAAAAAGCTTTATTTGAATGTGTTTGACTATCATTATATTCAAAAATGTTTGTTGGAATGTGCTTAACTTTAATTTGATTTTGAAAGATTTGTTTTAATGTGTTTGACTTTCATTTGATTCAAAAAGCTTGTTTGAATGTGTTTTTTAGTTTCTTTTGATTCAACAAGCTTAATTTGAATTTGTTTTACTTTATTTCGATTCAAAAATAATTGTTTGAATGTGTTTAACTTTCATTTGATTCAAAAATCTTTGTTTGAATGTGTTTGACTTTCATTTGATTTAAAGAGCTTTGTTTGGACGATTTTGACATTCATTTGATTCAAAAATATTTGTTTGAATGTGTTTGATTTTCATTTTATTCAAAAAGCTTTGTTTGAAAGTGTTTGACATTCATTAGATTCAAAAAGCTTTGTTTGAATGTATTTGATTTTCATTTGATTCAAAAAGCTCTGTTTGAATGTGTTTGACTTTCATTTGATTTAAAAACTTTTGTTTGAATGTGTTTGACTTTCATTTGATTTAAAGAGCTTTGTTTGGACGAGTTTGACATTCATTTGATTAAAAAATATTTTTTTGAATGTGTTTGATTTTCATTTGATTCAAAAAGATTTGTATGAATGTGTTTGACATTCATTTTATTCAAAAAGCTTTATTTGAATGTGTTTGACTATCATTATATTCAAAAAGGTTTGTTGGAATGTGTTTAACTTTAATTTGATTTTGAAAGATTTGTTTTAATTTGTTTGACTTTCATTTGATTCAAAAAGCTTGTTTGAATGTGTTTTTTAGTTTCTTTTGATTCAAAAAGCTTAATTTGAATTTGTTTTACTTTATTTCGATTCAAAAAGAATTGTTTGAATGTGTTTAACTTTCATTAGATTCAAAAAGCTTTGTTTGAATGTATTTGACTTTCATTTGATTCAAAAACCTTTGTTTGAACGTGTTTGACTTTCATTTGATTCAAAAAGCTTTGTTTGAACGTATTTGACTTTATTTCGAATCAAAAAGATTTATTTGAATGTGTTTGACTTTCATTTGATTCAAAAACCTTTGTTTCAATGTGTTTGACTTTCATTTGATTAAAAAAGCTATGTTTTAATGAGTTTGACTTTTATATGATTTAAAAAAAATTGTTTTAATGTGTTTGATTTTCATTTGTTTCAGAAAGCTTTGTTTGAATGGGTTTGACATTCTTCTGATTAAAAAAACTTTTGTTTGAATGTGTTTGACTTTCTTTTTGTTTAAAAATCTTTGTTTGAATGTGTTTGAATTTCATTTGATTAAAAAAGCTATGTTTGAATGAGTTTGACTTTCATATGATTTAAAAATATTTGTTTGAATGTGTTTGATTTTCATGTGATTCAAAAAGCTATGTTTGAATGTGTTTGACATTGATTTGATTCAAAAAGCTTTGTTTGAATGTGTTTGACTTTCATTATATTCAAAAAGCTTTGTTTGAATGTGTTTAACTTTCATTTGATTTTGAAAGATTTGTTTTAATGTGTTTGACTTTCATTAGACTCAAAAAGCTTGTTTGAATGTGTTTAACTTTCTTTTGATTCAAAAAGCTTAATTTGAATTTGTTTTACTTTATTTCGATTCAAAAAGAATTGTTTGAATGTGTTTAACTTTCATTAGATTCAAAAAGCTTTGTTTGATTGTATTTGACTTTCATTTGATTCAAAAAGCCTTGTTTTAATGTGTTTGACTTGCATTTGATTCAAAAACTTTTGTTTGAATGTGTTTGACTTTCTTTTGATTCAAAAAGTTTTGTTTGAACGTGATTAACTTTCGTTTGATTCAAGAAGCTTTGTTTGAATGTGTTTGAGTTTATTTCGATTCAAAAACATATATTTGAATGTGTTTGACTCTCATTTGATTCAAAAAGCTTTGTTTGAATGTGTTTGACATTCATTAGATTCAAAAAGCTTTGTTTGAATGTATTTGATTTTCATTTGATTCAAAAAGCTCTGTTTGAAAGTGTTTGACTTTCATTTGATTAAAAAACTTTTGTTAGAATGTGTTTGACTTTCATTTGATTTAAAGAGCTCTGTTTGGACGACGATTTGACATTCATTTGATTCAAAAATATTTGTTTAAATGTGTTTGATTTTCATTTGATTCAAAAGGCTTTGTTTGAATGTGTTTGACATTCATTTGATTCAAAAAGCTTTATTTGAATGTGTTTGACTATCATTATATTCAAAAAGGTTTGTTGGAATGTGTTTAACTTTAATTTGATTTTGAAAGATTTGTTTTAATGTGTTTGACTTTCATTTGATTCAAAAAGCTTGTTTGAATGTGTTTTTTACTTTCTTTTGATTCAACAAGCTTAATTTGAATTTGTTTTACTTTATTTAGATTCAAAAATAATTGTTTGAATGTGTTTAACTTTCATTTGATTTAAAAAGCTTTGTTTGAATGTATTTGACTTTCATTTGATTCAAAAAGCTTTGTTTGAACGTGTTTGACTTTCATTTGATTCAAAAAGCTTTGTTTGAATGTGTTTGACTTTCATTTTATTCAAAAAGCTAAGAGTGAATGTGTTTGACTTTCTTTTGATTCATAAAGCTTAGTTTGAATGTGTTTGACTGTATTTCGATCCAAAAAGATTTATTGAACGTGTTTGACTTTCATTTGATTTAAAAAGCTTTGTTTAAACGTATTTGACTTTATTTCGAATCAAAAAGATTTATTTGAATGTGTTTGACTTTCATTTGATTCAAAAAGCTTTGTTTGAATGTGTTTGACTTTCATTTGATTAAAAAAGCTATGTTTGAATGAGTTTGACTTTTATATGATTTAAAAAAATTTGTTTTAATGTGTTTGATTTTCATTTGTTTCAAAAAGCTTTGTTTGAATGTGTTTGACATTCTTTTGATTAAAAAAACTTTTGTTTTAATGTGTTTGACTTTCTTTTTGTTTAAAAAGCTTTGTTTGAATGTGTTGTAATTTCTTTTGATTAAAAAAGCTATGTTTGAATGAGTTTGACTTTTATATGATTTAAAAATATTTGTTTGAATGTGTTTGATTTTCATTTGTTTCAAAAAGCTTTGTTTGAATGTGTTTGACATTCTTTTGATTAAAAAAACTTTCGTTTGAATGTGTTTGACTTTCTTTTTGTTTAAAAATCTTTGTTTGAATGTGTTTGAATTTCATTTGAATAAAAAAGCTTTGTTTGAATGTGTTTGACATTCATTAGATTCAAAAAGCTTTGTTTGAATGTATTTGATTTTCATTTGATTCAAAAAGCTCTGTTTGAATGTGTTTGACTTTCATTTGATTTAAAAACTTTTGTTTGTATGTGTTTGACTTTCATTTGATTTAAAGAGCTTTGTTTTGACGAGTTTGACATTCATTTGATTCAAAAATATTTGTTTGAATGTGTTTGATTTTAATTTGATTCAAAAAGCTTTGTTTGAATGTGTTTGATATTCATTTGATTCAAAAAGCTTTATTTGAATGTGTTTGACTATCATTATATTCAAAAAGGTTTTATGGAATGTGTTTAACTTTAATTAGATTTTGAAAGATTTGTTTTAATGTGTTTGACTTTCATTTGATTCAAAAAGCTTGTTTGAATGTGTTTTTTAGTTTCTTTTGATTCAAAAAGCTTAATTTGAATTTGTTTTACTTTATTTCGATTCAAGAATAATTGTTTGAATGTGTTTAACTTTCATTAGATTCAAAAAGCTTTGTTTGAATGTATTTGACTTTCATTTGATTCAAAAAGCTTTGTTTGAACGTGTTTGACTTTCATTTGATTCAAAAAGCTTTGTTTGAATGTGTTTGACTTTCATTTTATTCAAAAAGCTATGAGTAAATGTGTTTGACTTTCTTTTGATTCATAAAGCTTTGTTTGAATGTGTTTGACTGTATTTCGATCCAAAAAGATTTATTGAACGTGTTTGACTTTCATTTGATTCAAAAAGCTTTGTTTGAACGTATTTGACTTTATTTCGAATCAAAAAGATTTATTTGAATGTGTTTGACTTTCATTTGATTCAAAAAGCTTAGTTTGAATGTGTTTGACTTTCATTTGATTAAAAAAGCTATGTTTGAATGAGTTTGACTTTTATATGATTTTAAAAAATTTGTTTTAATGTGTTTGATTTTCATTTGTTTCAGAAAGCTTTGTTTGAATGTGTTTGACATTCTTCTGATTCAAAAAACTTTTGTTTGAATGTGTTTGACTTTCTTTTTGTTTAAAAATCTTTGTTTGAATGTGTTTGAATTTCATTTGATTAAAAAAGCTATGTTTGAATGAGTTTGACTTTCATATGATTTAAAATTATTTGTTTGAATGTGTTTGATTTTCATTTGATTCAAAAAGCTATGTTTGAATGTGTTTGACATTCATTTGATTCAAAAAGCTTTGTTTGAATGTGTTTGACTTTCATTATATTCAAAAAGCTTTGTTTGAATGTGTTTAACTTGCATTTGATTTTGAAAGATTTGTTTTAATGTGTTTGACTTTCATTAGACTCAAAAAGCTTGTTTGAATGTGTTTAACTTTCTTTTGATTCAAAAAGCTTAATTTGAATTTGTTTTACTTTATTTCGATTCAAAAAGAATTGTTTGAATGTGTTTAACTTTCATTAGATTCAAAAAGCTTTGTTTGATTGTATTTGACTTTCATTTGATTCAAAAAGCCTTGTTTTAATGTGTTTGACTTTCATTTGATTCAAAAACTTTTGTTTGAATGTGTTTGACTTTCTTTTGATTCAAAAAGTTTTGTTTGAACGTGATTGACTATATTTGGATCCACTAAGATTTGTTTGAATGTGTTTGACTTTTATTTGATTCATAAAGCTTTGTTTGAACGTGTTTGACTTTCATTTGATTAAAAAAGCTCTGTTTGAATGTGTTTAACTTTCGTTTGATTCAAGAAGCTTTGTTTGAATGTGTTTGAGTTTATTTCGATTCAAAAACATATATTTGAATGTGTTTGACTCTCATTTGATTCAAAAAGCTTTGTTTGAATGTGTTTGACATTCATTAGATTCAAAAAGCTTTGTTTGAATGTATTTGATTTTCATTTGATTCAAAAAGCTCTGTTTGAAAGTGTTTGACTTTCATTTGATTTAAAAACTTTTGTTTGAATGTGTTTGACTTTCATTTGATTTAAAGAGCTTTGTTTGGACGACGATTTGACATTCATTTGATTCAAAAATATTTGTTTAAATGTGTTTGATTTTCATTTGATTCAAAAAGCTTTGTTTGAATGTGTTTGACATTTATTTGATTAAAAAAGCTTTATTTGAATGTGTTTGACTATCATTATATTCAAAAAGGTTTGTTGGAATGTGTTTAACTTTAATTTGATTTTGAAAGATTTGTTTTAATGTGTTTGACTTTCATTTGATTCAAAAAGCTTGTTTGAATGTGTTTTTTAGTTTCTTTTGATTCAACAAGCTTAATTTGAATTTGTTTTACTTTATTTAGATTCAAAAATAATTGTTTGAATGTGTTTAACTTTCATTTGATTTAAAAAGCTTTGTTTGAATGTATTTGACTTTCATTTGATTCAAAAAGCTTTGTTTGAACGTGTTTGACTTTCATTTGATTCAAAAAGCTTTGTTTGAATGTGTTTGACTTTCATTTTATTCAAAAAGAAAAGAGTGAATGTGTTTGACTTTCTTTTGATTCATAAAGCTTATTTTGAATGTGTTTGACTGTATTTAGATCCAAAAAGATTTATTGAACGTGTTTGACTTTCATTTGATTCAAAAAGCTTTGCTTGAACGTATTTGAATTTATTTCGAATCAAAAAGATTTATTTGAATGTGTTTGACTTTCATTTGATTCAAAAAGCTTTTTTTGAATGTGTTTAACTTTCATTTGATTAAAAAAGCTATGTTTGAATGAGTTTGACTTTTATATGATTTAAAAAAATTTGTTTTAATGTGTTTGATTTTCATTTGTTTCAAAAAGCTTTGTTTGAATGTGTTTGACATTCTTTTGATTAAAAAAACTTTTGTTTTAATGTGTTTGACTTTCTTTTTGTTTAAAAAGCTTTGTTTGAATGTGTTTGAATTTCTTTTGATTAAAAAAGCTATGTTTGAATGAGTTTGACTTTTATATGATTTAATAATATTTGTTTGAATGTGTTTGATTTTCATTTGTGTCAAAAAGCTTTGTTTGAATGTGTTTGACATTCTTTTGATTAAAAAAACTTTCGTTTGAATGTGTTTGACTTTCTTTTTGTTTAAAAATCTTTGTTTGAATGTGTTTGAATTTCATTTGATTAAAAAAGCTTTGTTTGAATGTGTTTGACATTCATTAGATTCAAAAAGCTTTGTTTGAATGTATTTGATTTTCATTTGATTCAAAAAGCTCTATTTGAATGTGTTTGACTTTCATTTGATTTAAAAACTTTTGTTTGAATGTGTTTGACTTTCATTTGATTTAAAGAGCTTTGTTTGGACGACGATTTGACATTCATTTGATTCAAAAATATTTGTTTAAATGTGTTTGATTTTCATTTGATTCAAAAGGCTTTGTTTGAATGTGTTTGACATTCATTTGATTCAAAAAGCTTTATTTGAATGTGTTTGACTATCATTATATTCAAAAAGGTTTGTTGGAATGTGTTTAACTTTAATTTGATTTTGAAAGATTTGTTTTAATGTGTTTGACTTTCATTTGATTCAAAAAGCTTGTTTGAATGTGTTTTTTACTTTCTTTTGATTCAACAAGCTTAATTTGAATTTGTTTTACTTTATTTAGATTCAAACATAATTGTTTGAATGTGTTTAACTTTCATTTGATTTAAAAAGCTTTGTTTGAATGTATTTGACTTTCATTTGATTCAAAAAGCTTTGTTTGAAAGTGTTTGACTTTCATTTGATTCAAAAAGCTTTGTTTGAATGTGTTTGACTTTCATTTTATTCAAAAAGCTAAGAGTGAATGTGTTTGACTTTGTTTTGATTCATAAAGGTTTGTTTGAATGTGTTTGACTGTATTTCGATCCAAAAAGATTTATTGAACGTGTTTGACTTTCATTTGATTCAAAAAGCTTTGTTTGAACGTATTTGACTTTATTTCGAATCAAAAAGATTTATTTGAATGTGTTTGACTTTCATTTGATTCAAAAAGCTTTGTTTGAATGTGTTTGACTTTCATTTGATTAAAAAAGCTATGTTTGAATGAGTTTGACTTTTATATGATTTAAAAAAATTTATTTTAATGTGTTTGATTTTCATTTGTTTCAAAAAGCTTTGTTTGAATGTGTTTGACATTCTTTTGATTAAAAAAACTTTTGTTTTAATGTGTTTGACTTTCTTTTTGTTTAAAAAGCTTTGTTTGAATGTGTTTGAATTTCATTTGATTAAAAAAGTTATGTTTGAATGAGTTTGACTTTTATATGATTTAAAAATATTTGTTTGAATGTGTTTGATTTTCATTTGTTTGAAAAAGCTTTGTTTGAATGTGTTTGACATTCTTTTGATTAAAAAAACTTTTGTTTGAATGTGTTTGACTTTCTTTTTGTTTAAAAATCTTTGTTTGAATGTGTTTGAATTTCATTTGATTAAAAAAGCTATGTTTGAATGAGTTTGACTTTCATATGATTTAAAAATATTTGTTTGAATGTGTTTGATTTTCATTTGATTAAAAAAGCTATGTTTGAATGTGTTTGACATTCATTTGATTCAAAAAGCTTTGTTTGAATGTGTTTGACTTTCATTATATTCAAAAAGCTTTGTTTGAATGTGTTTAACTTTCATTTGATTTTGAAAGATTTGTTTTAATGTGTTTGACTTTCATTAGACTCAAAAAGCTTGTTTGAATGTGTTTAACTTTCTTTTGATTCAAAAAGCTTAATAAGAATTCGTTTTACTTTATTTCGATTCATAAAGAATTGTTTGAATGTGTTTAACTTTCATTAGATTCAAAAAGCTTTGTTTGATTGTATTTGACTTTCATTTGATTCAAAAAGCCTTGTTTTAATGTGTCTGACTTTCATTTGATTCAAAAACTTTTGTTTGAATGTGTTTGACTTTCTTTTGATTCAAAAAGTTTTGTTTGAACGTGACTGACTGTATTTGGATCCACTAAGATTTGTTTGAATTGTGTTTGACTTTTATTTGATTCATAAAGCTTCGTTTGAACGTGTTTGACTTTCATTTGATAAAAAAAGCTTTGTTTGAATGTGTTTAACTTTCGTTTGATTCAAAAAGCTTTGTTTGAATGTGTTTGAGTTTATTTCGATTCAAAAACATATATTTGAATGTGTTTGACTCTCATTTGATTCAAAAAGCTTTGTTTGAATGTGTTTGACATTCATTAGATTCAAAAAGCTTTGTTTGAATGTATTTGATTTTCATTTGATTCAAAAAGCTCTGTTTGAATGTGTTTGACTTTCATTTGATTTAAAAACTTTTGTTTGAATGTGTTTGACTTTCATTTGATTTATAGAGCTTTGTTTGGATGAGTTTAACATTCATTTGATTCAAAAATATTTGTTTGAATGTGTTTGATTTTCATTTGATTCAAAAAGCTTTGTTTGAATGTGTTTGACATTCATTTGATTCAAAAAGCTTTATTTGAATGTGTTTGACTATCATTATATTCAAAAAGGTTTGTTGGAATGTGTTTAACTTTAATTTGATTTTGAAAGATTTGTGTTAATGTGTTTGACTTTCATTTGATTCAAAAAGCTTGTTTGAATGTGTTTTTTAGTTTCTTTTGATTCAAAAAGCTTAATTTGAATTTGTTTTACTTTATTTCGATTCAAAAAGAATTGTTTGAATGTGTTTAACTTTCATTAGATTCAAAAATCTTTGTTTGAATGTATTTGACTTTCATTTGATTCAAAAAGCTTTGTTTGAACGTGTTTGACTTTCATTTGATTCAAAAAGCTTTGTTTGAATGTGTTTGACTTTCATTTTATTCAAAAAGCTATGAGTGAATGTGTTTGACTTTCTTTTGATTCATAAAGCTTTGTTTGAATGTGTTTGACTGTATTTCGATCCAAAAAGATTTATTGAACGTGTTTGACTTTCATTTGATTCAAAAAGCTTTGTTTGAACTTATTTGACTTTATTTCGAATCAAAAAGATTTATTTGAATGTGTTTGACTTTCATTTGATTCAAAAAGTTTTGTTTGAATGTGTTTGACTTTCATTTGATTAAAAAAGCTATGTTTGAATGAGTTTGACTTTTATATGATTTAAAAAAATTTGTTTTAATGTGTTTGATTTTCATTTGTTTCAAAAAGCTTTGTTTGAATGTGTTTGACATTCTTTTGATTAAAAAAACTTTTGTTTTTATGTGTTTGACATTCTTTTTGTTTAAAAAGCTTTGTTTAAATGTGTTTGAATTTCATTTGATTAAAAAAGCTATGTTTGAATGAGTTTGACTTTTATATGATTTAAAAATATTTGTTTGAATGTGTTTGATTTTCATTTGTTTCAAAAAGCTTTGTTTGAATGTGTTTGACATTCTTTTGATTAAAAAAAACTTTTGTTTGAATGTGTTTGACTTTCTTTTTGTTTAAAAATCTTTGTTTGAATGTGTTTGAATTTCATTTGATTAAAAAAGCTATGTTTGAATGAGTTTGACTTTCATATGATTTAAAAATATTTGTTTGAATGTGTTTGATTTTCATTTGATTCAAAAAGCTATGTTTGAATGTGTTTGACATTCATTTGATTCAAAAAGCTTTGTTTGAATGTGTTTGACTTTCATTATATTCAAAAAGCTTTGTTTGAATGTGTTTAACTTTCATTTGATTTTGAAAGATTTGTTTTAATGTGTTTGACTTTCATTAGACTCAAAAAGCTTGTTTGAATGTGTTTAACTTTCTTTTGATTCAAAAAGCTTAATTTGAATTTGTTTTACTTTATTTCAATTCAAAAAGAATTGTTTGAATGTATTTAACTTTCATTAGATTCAAAAAGCTTTGTTTGATTGTATTTGACATTCATTTGATTCAAAAATATTTGTTTGAATGTGTTTGATTTTCATTTGATTCAAAAAGCTTTATTTGAATGTGTTTGACATTCATTTGATTCAAAATACTTTATTTGAATGTGTTTGACTATCATTATATTCAAAAAGGTTTGTTGGAATGTGTTTAACTTTAATTTGATTTTGAAAGATTTGTTTTAATGTGTTTGACTTTCATTTGATTTAAAAAGCTTGTTTGAATGTGTTTTTTAGTTTCTTTTTATTCAACAAGCTTAATTTGAATTTGTTTTACTTTATTTCGATTCAAAAATAATTGTTTGAATGTGTTTAACTTTTATTTGATTCAAAAAGCTTTGTTTGAATGTATTTGACTTTCATTTGATTCAAAAAGCTTTGTTTGAACGTGTTTAACTTTCAATTGATTCAAAAAGCTTTGTTTGACCGTATTTGACTTTATTTTGAATCAAAAAGATTTATTTGAATGTGTTTGACTTTCATTTGATTCAAAAAGCTTTGTTTTAATGTGTTTGACTTTCATTTGATTAAAAAAGCTATGTTTGAATGAGTTTGACTTTTATATGATTTAAAAAAATTTGTTTTGATGTGTTTGATTTTCATTTGTTTCAAAAAGCTTTGTTTGAATGTGTTTGACATTCTTTTGATTAAAAAAACTTTTGTTTTAATGTGTTTGACTTTCTTTTTGTTTAAAAATCTTTGTTTGAATGTGTTTGAATTTCATTTGATTAAAAAAGCTATGTTTGAATGAGTTTGACTTTCATATGATTTAAAAATATTTGTTTGAATGTGTTTGATTTTCATTTGATTCAAAAAGCTATGTTTGAATGTGTTTGACATTCATTTGATTCAAAAAGCTTTGTTTGAATGTGTTTGACTTTCATTATATTCAAAAAGCTTTGTTTGAATGTGTTTAACTTTCATTTGATTTTGAAAGATTTGTTTTAATGTGTTTGACATTCATTAGACTCAAAAAGCTTGTTTGAATGTGTTTAACTTTCTTTTGATTCAAAAAGCTTAATTTGAATTCGTTTTACTTTATTTCGATTCAAAAAGAATTGTTTGAATGTGTTTAACTTTCATTAGATTCAAAAAGCTTTGTTTGATTGTATTTGACTTTCATTTGATTCTAAAAGCCTTGTTTTAATGTGTCTGACTTTCATTTGATTCAAAAACTTTTGTTTGAATGTGTTTGACTTTCTTTTGATTCAAAAAGTTTTGTTTGAACGTGACTGACTGTATTTGGATCCACTAAGATTTGTTTGAATGTGTTTGACTTTTATTTGATTCATAAAGCTTTGTTTGAACGTGTTTGACTTTCATTGGATTAAAAAAGCTCTGTTTGAATGTGTTTAACTTTCGTTTGATTCAAAAAGCTTTGTTTGAATGTGTTTGAGTTTATTTCGATTCAAAAACATATATTTGAATGTGTTTGACTCTCATTTGATTCAAAAAGCTTTGTTTGAATGTGTTTGACATTCATTAGATTCAAAAAGCTTTGTTTGAATGTATTTGATTTTCATTTGATTCAAAAAGCTCCGTTTGAATGTGTTTGACTTTCATTTGATTTAAAAACTTTTGTTTGAATGTGTTTGACTTTCATTTGATTTATAGAGCTTTGTTTGATGAGTTTAACATTCATTTGATTCAAAAATATTTGTTTGAATGTGTTTGATTTTCATTTGATTCAAAAAGCTTTGTTTGAATGTGTTTGACATTCATTTGATTCAAAAAGCTTTATTTGAATGTGTTTGACTATCATTATATTCAAAAAGGTTTGTTGGAATGTGTTTAACTTTAATTTGATTTTAAAAGATTTGTGTTAATGTGTTTGACTTTCATTTGATTCAAAAAGCTTGTTTGAATGTGTTTTTTAGTTTCTTTTCATTCAAAAAGCTTAATTTGAATTTGTTTTACTTTATTTCGATTCAAAAATAATTGGTTGAATGTGTTTAACTTTCATTTGATTCAAAAATCTTTGTTTGAATGTATTTGACTTACATTTGATTCAAAAAGCTTCGTTTGAACGTGTTTGACTTTCATTTGATTCTAAAAGCTTTGTTTGAACGTATTTGACTTTATTTCGAATCAAAAAGATTTATTTGAATGTGTTTTACTTTCATTTGATTCAAAAAGCTTTGTTTGAATGTGTTTGACTCTTATTTGATTAAAAAGGCTATGTTTGAATGAGTTTGACTTTTATATGATTTTAAAAAAATTGTTTTAATGTGTTTGATTTTCATTTGTTTCAAAAAGCTTTGTTTTAATGTGTTTGACATTCTTCTGATTAAAAAAACTTTTGTTTTAATGTGTTTTACTTTCTTTTTGTTTAAAAAGCTTTGTTTGAATGTGTTTGAATTTCATTTGATTAAAAAAGCTATGTTTGAATGAGTTTGACTTTTATATGATTTAAAAATATTTGTTTGAATGTGTTTGATTTTCATTTGTTTCAAAAAGCTTTGTTTGAATGTGTTTGACATTCATTTGATTCAAAAAGCTTTATTTGAATGTGTTTGACTATCATTATATTCAAAAAGGTTTGTTGGAATGTGTTTAACTTTAATTTGATTTTGAAAGATTTGTGTTAATGTGTTTGACTTTCATTTGATTCAAAACGCTTGTTTGAATGTGTTTTTTAGTTTCTTTTTATTCAACAAGCTTAATTTGAATTTGTTTTACTTTATTTCGATTCAAAAATAATTGGTTGAATGTGTTTAACTTTCATTTGATTCAAAAATCTTTGTTTGAATGTATTTGACTTACATTTGATTCAAAAAGCTTCGTTTGAACGTGTTTGACTTTCATTTGATTCAAAAAGCTTTGTTTGAACGTATTTGACTTTATTTCGAATCAAAAAGATTTATTTGAATGTGTTTGACTTTCATTTGATTCAAAAAGCTTTGTTTGAATGTGTTTGACTTTCATTTGATTAAAAAAGCTATGTTTGAATGAGTTTGACTTTTATATGATTTAAAAATATTTGTTTGAATGTGTTTGATTTTCATTTATTTCAAAAAGCTTTGTTTGAATGTGTTTGACATTCTTTTGATTAAAAAAACTTTTGTTTGAATGTGTTTGATTTTCTTTTTGTTTAAAAAGATTTATTTTAATGTGTTTGACTATCATTATACTTTCATTTGATTTAAAAACTTTTGTTTGAATGTGTTTGACTTTCATTTGATTTAAAGAGCTTTGTTTGGACGAGTTTGACATTCATTTGATTCAAAAATATTTGTTTGAATGTGTTTGATTTTCATTTGATTCAAAAAGCCTTGTTTTAATGTGTTTGACTTTCATTTGATTCAAAAACTTTTGTTTGAATGTGTTTGACTTTCTTTTGATTCAAAAAGTTTTGTTTGAACGTGATTGACTGTATTTTAATCCACTTAGATTTGTTTGAATGTGTTTGACTTTTATTTGATTCATAAAGCTTTGTTTGAACGTGTTTGACTTTCATTTGATTAAAAAATCTCTGTTTGAATGTGTTTAACTTTCGTTTGATTCAAGAAGCTTTGTTTGAATGTGTTTGAGTTTATTTCGATTCAAAAACATATATTTGAATGTGTTTGACTCTCATTTGATTCAAAAAGCTTTGTTTGAATGTGTTTGACATTCATTAGATTCAAAAAGCTTTGTTTGAATGTATTTGATTTTCATTAGATTCAAAAAGCTCTGTTTGAATGTGTTTGACTTTCATTTGATTTAAAAACTTTTGTTTGAATGTGTTTGACTTTCATTTGATTAAAAGAGCTTTGTTTGGACGAGTTTGACATTCATTTGATTAAAAAATATTTGTTTGAATGTGTTTGATTTTCATTTGATTCAAAAAGCTTTGTTTGAATGTGTTTGACATTCATTTGATTCAAAAAGCTTTATTTGAATGTGTTTGACTATCATTATACTTTCATTTGATTTAAAAACTTTTGTTTGAATGTGTTTGACTTTCATTTGACTTAAAGAGCTTTGTTTGGACGAGTTTGACTTTCATTTATTCAAAAATATTTGTTTGAATGTGTTTGATTTTCATTTGATTCAAAAAGCTTTGTTTGAATGTGTTTGACATTCATTTGATTCAAAAAGCTTTATTTTAATGTGTTTGACTATCATTATATTCAAAAAGGTTTGTTGGAGTGTGTTTAACTTTAATTTGATTTTGAAAGATTTGTTTTAATGTGTTTGACTTTTATTTGATTCAAAAAGCTTGTTTGAATGTGTTTTTTAGTTTCTTTTGATTCAACAAGCTTAATTTGAATTTGTTTTACTTTATTTCGATTCAAAAATAATTGTTTGAATGTGATTAACTTTCATTTGATTCAAAAAGCTTTGTTTGAATGTATTTGACTTTCATTTGATTCAAAAAGCTTTGTTTGAACGTGTTTGACTTTCATTTGATTCAAAAAGCTTTGTTTGAATGTGTTTGACTTTCATTTTATTCAAAAAGCTATGAGTGAATGTGTTTGACTTTCTTTTGATTCATAAAGCTTTGTTTGAATGTGTTTGACTATATTTCAATCCAAAAAGATTTATTGAACGTGTTTGACTTTCATTTGATTCAAAAAGCATTGTTTGAACGTATTTGACTTTATTTCGAATAAAAAAGATTTATTTGAATGTGTTTGACTTTCATTTGATTCAAAAAGCTTTGTTTGAATGTGTTTGACTTTCATTTGATTAAAAAAGCTATGTTTGAATGAGTTTGACTTTTATATGATTTAAAAAAACTTTGTTTTAATGTGTTTGATTTTCATTTGTTTCAAAAAGCTTTGTTTTAATGTGTTTGACATTCTTTTGATTAAAAAAACTTTTGTTTTAATGTGTTTGACTTTCTTTTTGTTTAAAAAGTTTTGTTTGAATGTGTTTGAATTTCATTTGATTAAAAAAGCTATGTTTGAATGAGTTTGACTTTTATATGATTTAAAAATATTTGTTTGAATGTGTTTGGTTTTCATTTGTTTCAAAAAGCTTTGTTTGAATGTGTTTGACATTCTTTTGATTAAAAAAACTTTTGTTTGAATGTGTTTGACTTTCTTTTTGTTTAAAAATCTTTGTTTGAATGTGTTTGAATTTCATTTGATTATAAAAGCTATGTTTGAATGAGTTTGACTTTCATATGATTTAAAAATATTTGTTTGAATGTGTTTGATTTTCATTTGATTCAAAAAGCTATGTTTGAATGTGTTTGACATTCATTTGATTCAAAAAGCTTTGTTTGAATGTGTTTGACTTTCATTGTATTCAAAAAGCTTTGTTTGAATGTGTTTAACTTTCATTTGATTTTGAAAGATTTGTTTTAATGTGTTTGACATTCATTAGACTCAAAAAGCTTGTTTGAATGTGTTTAACTTTCTTTTGATTCAAAAAGCTTAATTTGAATTCGTTTTACTTTATTTCGATTCAAAAAGAATTGTTTGAATGTGTTTAACTTTCATTAGATTCAAAAAGCTTTGTTTGATTGTATTTGACTTTCATTTGATTCTAAAAGCCTTGTTTTAATGTGTCTGACTTTCATTTGATTCAAAAACTTTTGTTTGAATGTGTTTGACTTTCTTTTGATTCAAAAAGTTTTGTTTGAACGTGACTGACTGTATTTGGATCCACTAAGATTTGTTTGAATGTGTTTGACTTTTATTTGATTCATAAAGCTTTGTTTGAACGTGTTTGACTTTCATTGGATTAAAAAAGCTCTGTTTGAATGTGTTTAACTTTCGTTTGATTCAAAAAGCTTTGTTTGAATGTGTTTGAGTTTATTTCGATTCAAAAACATATATTTGAATGTGTTTGACTCTCATTTGATTCAAAAAGCTTTGTTTGAATGTGTTTGACATTCATTAGATTCAAAAAGCTTTGTTTGAATGTATTTGATTTTCATTTGATTCAAAAAGCTCCGTTTGAATGTGTTTGACTTTCATTTGATTTAAAAACTTTTGTTTGAATGTGTTTGACTTTCATTTGATTTATAGAGCTTTGTTTGATGAGTTTGACATTCATTTGATTCAAAAATATTTGTTTGAATGTGTTTGATTTTCATTTGATTCAAAAAGCTTTGTTTGAATGTGTTTGACATTCATTTGATTCAAAAAGCTTTATTTGAATGTGTTTGACTATCATTATATTCAAAAAGGTTTGTTGGAATGTGTTTAACTTTAATTTGATTTTAAAAGATTTGTGTTAATGTGTTTGACTTTCATTTGATTCAAAAAGCTTGTTTGAATGTGTTTTTTAGTTTCTTTTCATTCAAAAAGCTTAATTTGAATTTGTTTTACTTTATTTCGATTCAAAAATAATTGGTTGAATGTGTTTAACTTTCATTTGATTCAAAAATCTTTGTTTGAATGTATTTGACTTACATTTGATTCAAAAAGCTTCGTTTGAACGTGTTTGACTTTCATTTGATTCTAAAAGCTTTGTTTGAACGTATTTGACTTTATTTCGAATCAAAAAGATTTATTTGAATGTGTTTTACTTTCATTTGATTCAAAAAGCTTTGTTTGAATGTGTTTGACTCTTATTTGATTAAAAAGGCTATGTTTGAATGAGTTTGACTTTTATATGATTTTAAAAAAATTGTTTTAATGTGTTTGATTTTCATTTGTTTCAAAAAGCTTTGTTTTAATGTGTTTGACATTCTTCTGATTAAAAAAAACTTTTGTTTTAATGTGTTTTACTTTCTTTTTGTTTAAAAAGCTTTGTTTGAATGTGTTTGAATTTCATTTGATTAAAAAAGCTATGTTTGAATGAGTTTGACTTTTATATGATTTAAAAATATTTGTTTGAATGTGTTTGATTTTCATTTGTTTCAAAAAGCTTTGTTTGAATGTGTTTGACATTCATTTGATTCAAAAAGCTTTATTTGAATGTGTTTGACTATCATTATATTCAAAAAGGTTTGTTGGAATGTGTTTAACTTTAATTTGATTTTGAAAGATTTGTGTTAATGTGTTTGACTTTCATTTGATTCAAAACGCTTGTTTGAATGTGTTTTTTAGTTTCTTTTTATTCAACAAGCTTAATTTGAATTTGTTTTACTTTATTTCAATTCAAAAATAATTGGTTGAATGTGTTTAACTTTCATTTGATTCAAAAATCTTTGTTTGAATGTATTTGACTTACATTTGATTCAAAAAGCTTCGTTTGAACGTGTTTGACTTTCATTTGATTCAAAAAGCTTTGTTTGAACGTATTTGACTTTATTTCGAATCAAAAAGATTTATTTGAATGTGTTTGACTTTCATTTGATTCAAAAAGCTTTGTTTGAATGTGTTTGACTTTCATTTGATTAAAAAAGCTATGTTTGAATGAGTTTGACTTTTATATGATTTAAAAATATTTGTTTGAATGTGTTTGATTTTCATTTATTTCAAAAAGCTTTGTTTGAATGTGTTTGACATTCTTTTGATTAAAAAAACTTTTGTTTGAATGTGTTTGATTTTCTTTTTGTTTAAAAAGATTTATTTTAATGTGTTTGACTATCATTATACTTTCATTTGATTTAAAAACTTTTGTTTGAATGTGTTTGACTTTCATTTGATTTAAAGAGCTTTGTTTGGACGAGTTTGACATTCATTTGATTCAAAAATATTTGTTTGAATGTGTTTGATTTTCATTTGATTCAAAAAGCCTTGTTTTAATGTGTTTGACTTTCATTTGATTCAAAAACTTTTGTTTGAATGTGTTTGACTTTCTTTTGATTCAAAAAGTTTTGTTTGAACGTGATTGACTGTATTTTAATCCACTTAGATTTGTTTGAATGTGTTTGACTTTTATTTGATTCATAAAGCTTTGTTTGAACGTGTTTGACTTTCATTTGATTAAAAAATCTCTGTTTGAATGTGTTTAACTTTCGTTTGATTCAAGAAGCTTTGTTTGAATGTGTTTGAGTTTATTTCGATTCAAAAACATATATTTGAATGTGTTTGACTCTCATTTGATTCAAAAAGCTTTGTTTGAATGTGTTTGACATTCATTAGATTCAAAAAGCTTTGTTTGAATGTATTTGATTTTCATTAGATTCAAAAAGCTCTGTTTGAATGTGTTTGACTTTCATTTGATTTAAAAACTTTTGTTTGAATGTGTTTGACTTTCATTTGATTAAAAGAGCTTTGTTTGGACGAGTTTGACATTCATTTGATTAAAAAATATTTGTTTGAATGTGTTTGATTTTCATTTGATTCAAAAAGCTTTGTTTGAATGTGTTTGACATTCATTTGATTCAAAAAGCTTTATTTGAATGTGTTTGACTATCATTATACTTTCATTTGATTTAAAAACTTTTGTTTGAATGTGTTTGACTTTCATTTGACTTAAAGAGCTTTGTTTGGACGAGTTTGACTTTCATTTATTCAAAAATATTTGTTTGAATGTGTTTGATTTTCATTTGATTCAAAAAGCTTTGTTTGAATGTGTTTGACATTCATTTGATTCAAAAAGCTTTATTTTAATGTGTTTGACTATCATTATATTCAAAAAGGTTTGTTGGAGTGTGTTTAACTTTAATTTGATTTTGAAAGATTTGTTTTAATGTGTTTGACTTTTATTTGATTCAAAAAGCTTGTTTGAATGTGTTTTTTAGTTTCTTTTGATTCAACAAGCTTAATTTGAATTTGTTTTACTTTATTTCGATTCAAAAATAATTGTTTGAATGTGATTAACTTTCATTTGATTCAAAAAGCTTTGTTTGAATGTATTTGACTTTCATTTGATTCAAAAAGCTTTGTTTGAACGTGTTTGACTTTCATTTGATTCAAAAAGCTTTGTTTGAATGTGTTTGACTTTCATTTTATTCAAAAAGCTATGAGTGAATGTGTTTGACTTTCTTTTGATTCATAAAGCTTTGTTTGAATGTGTTTGACTATATTTCAATCCAAAAAGATTTATTGAACGTGTTTGACTTTCATTTGATTCAAAAAGCATTGTTTGAACGTATTTGACTTTATTTCGAATCAAAAAGATTTATTTGAATGTGTTTGACTTTCATTTGATTCAAAAAGCTTTGTTTGAATGTGTTTGACTTTCATTTGATTAAAAAAGCTATGTTTGAATGAGTTTGACTTTTATATGATTTAAAAAAACTTTGTTTTAATGTGTTTGATTTTCATTTGTTTCAAAAAGCTTTGTTTTAATGTGTTTGACATTCTTTTGATTAAAAAAACTTTTGTTTTAATGTGTTTGACTTTCTTTTTGTTTAAAAAGTTTTGTTTGAATGTGTTTGAATTTCATTTGATTAAAAAAGCTATGTTTGAATGAGTTTGACTTTTATATGATTTAAAAATATTTGTTTGAATGTGTTTGGTTTTCATTTGTTTCAAAAAGCTTTGTTTGAATGTGTTTGACATTCTTTTGATTAAAAAAACTTTTGTTTGAATGTGTTTGACTTTCTTTTTGTTTAAAAATCTTTGTTTGAATGTGTTTGAATTTCATTTGATTATAAAAGCTATGTTTGAATGAGTTTGACTTTCATATGATTTAAAAATATTTGTTTGAATGTGTTTGATTTTCATTTGATTCAAAAAGCTATGTTTGAATGTGTTTGACATTCATTTGATTCAAAAAGCTTTGTTTGAATGTGTTTGACTTTCATTATATTCAAAAAGCTTTGTTTTAATGTGTTTAACTTTCATTTGATTTTGAAAGATTTGTTTTAATGTGTTTGACTTTCATTAGACTCAAAAAGCTTGTTTGAATGTGTTTAACTTTCTTTTGATTCAAAAAGCTTAATTTGAATTTGTTTTACTTTATTTCGATTCAAAAAGAATTGTTTGAATGTGTTTAACTTTCATTAGATTCAAAAAACTTTGTTTGATTGTATTTGACTTTCATTTTATTCAAAAATCCTTGTTTTAATGTGTTTGACTTTCATTTGATTCAAAAACTTTTGTTTGAATGTGTTTGACTTTCTTGTGATTCAAAAAGTTTTGTTTGAACGTGATTGACTATTTGGATCCACTAAGATTTGTTTGAATGTGTTCGACTTTTATTTGATTCATAAAGCTTTGTTTGAACGTGTTTGACTTTCATTTGATTAAAAAAGCTTTGTTTGAATGTGTTTAACTTTCGTTTGATTCAAGATGCTTTGTTTGAATGTGTTTGAGTTTATTTCGATTCAAAAACATATATTTGAATGTGTTTGACTCTCATTTGATTCAAAAAGCTTTGTTTGAATGTGTTTGACATTCATTAGATTCAAAAAGCTTTGTTTGAATGTATTTGATTTTCATTTGATTCAAAAATGATCCAAAGTGGACGTCTAATGAACCTGTTGCTCTAGTCTTAGAGACTCTTGGGTTTTTCCCATTCACAAAGAAGGGTGAAATTCTATGCTGCATTTCATGGGAAGATTGAAGATTGGTACACGGTTGGCTAGCATCACATTTTGGACGCATTTCATGACTATTTTGGGCGTGTGGATCCTAGGCCATTTACTATCTATTATTAACTTATGTGCTAGTTAATGTTGCTGAAATAATGCCAAGAATCTAGCTCTTGGCCGGTTGTAATGGGGGGGTTATCAATAGGCTTTATTATGCTTTCATTACTTAGCTTAAATCAAGGCTTAAATCAAGGAGGAAACCATTGGCTGTTGGCCTTTCATTCTTGGACGGTTTCCTTGGCTTTTGGTGTGCTTTTGCTGCTCCTTTCCTCTATAAAAGGGAGAGCAAAACAGAAATTAAGAGGCAGTTTTGAGATTTGATAAAAAAAACCTTGTGTTTATAGCATTTTAACTTAGAGTTTGTCTCAAGTTCAAGTGTTCCCTTATTGCTTTGAGTGAGTCTTGAGTGATAAGCTTAGGAGAGATTGAGTGAGTCTTATCTCTGGCCTAAAACCCCAAAACTTTGAGTGTGTCCTTGAGTTTTGGCCCTTTTATCTTGTTCCATGATATTTGAGTATTCTAACTATAAGTATTTTTAAATCCATCAACCCATATTCGGGAGGGGGTATTTAGATTTACATCATCTGGTATCAGAGCCTAGTTAAGGGTTTTCTTAAAGAAAATCGAGTTTGAAGGCGTTTGGAGCAAAACGGCAGAATTCAATCAGTTTGGAGTTGCGGTTTGAGAAGGACATATCTCCTTCGTTTTCTGTCCAAATCGAGTTATTTCTTTTTTGAATCTGGATATATTTTTGCGTAGATTACTCACAAAAATTTTCAGATATTTTGGAATCTTTCTGCTAATAAACTGGGCAGGTTTTTCGCAGCAGCGCAGAAAAGAGGCAAAACTGGGAAGGCAGAATTCAATTGAAGATTTCTCCCTCATCCGAAAAGCTTTTGAGGAATTTCTTTTTTGCAAATTGGTTGTTTTGATCTGAATATTCTGAATTTGTAAGCCTTTGAGAGTCTAGAGGCAATTTTCGTTTTTCATTTTGTCTCTAATTTCGGCAGTTTTCATTGTACTTGTAATATCCAAGCAAAAATAGTGGAAATCATGTCTAGTGAGGAGCTTGCTAGAATGTTGCAAGTAATCACTGAAAAATTGGAGAATTTGGAGAAAAAAACAGAAGAGAGTGAAGTCTCTAGGGCACAACAAGATACTAGGATGGATGCCATATCTGATATGCTCCTTAAAGCCACTAGGAAAATAAATGAATTAGAGGAGGAGGATGAGAATAGTGGTAACAATTTTAGACAATTTGATGAAGATAGGGGTCTAAAAATTGATATGCATGAATTTGATGGAGGGCATGATTGTGAGGCTTTCTTAGATTGGGTTAGGCAAATTGAAACCGTTTTTGATTACAAGGGGTATGATGATAGGAAACGGTTCAAGTTGGCTGTCCTTAAACTCACTAAACTAGCTGCATTGTGGTATGAAAACCTCAAGTCAAATAGAAGAAGAGAAGGGAAAGATAAGATAGACTCGTGGGAAAAATTAAAAAAGAAAATGAGGGAAAAATGGGTAAGTAAAGAGTATGAACAAGATCAATACTTAAAATTAACCCACCTATCACAAGAAAACATGAGTGTGGAGGATTACATAAAAGAATTTGAAAGGTTAGGCTTGACTTGCGACTTGCAAGAAAAGGAGGCTTACAAAATTGCTAGATTTGTCAAGGGGTTGACCAAAGAAATTAATAGGAAAGTGGAAGTTACTCATTATGCCACTTTTAGTGATGTATGCAAACTAGCTTTGAAGTATGAGTCTCAACTTAAAGAAGAAAGGGAGAAAGAGAAGCCTAAAACTTCTTCTTTCAAGAATACTTTGAAATTTACTCCTTTCAACTCTAAAGGGAGTACTTTTCAAAGTAAAACCTTTTCACCTAGCTCATCAAAAGGGAAAGAAAAACAAGTAGTTTCGCCTAGTGAGCTTTCAACTAGGAGAAAATGCTTCAAGTGTCATGGGAGAGGACATATTGCATCGGAATGTCCTAGTAAGAGTGTGTTAACAGCCTCTCAATGTGCTCTTATGGATGAGGAAGAAAAGGTCTATAACTTTGTGGCTCATGAGGAGGGTTGCGAGTTTGATGAAGAGTATGAGGAAGAGATTCAACCCGAAGATGAGTTCAACATGATGGTGGTTCGTAGAATCTTGTATAATGAACCCGAAATTGATCTTAAACAACGAAACAACTTGTTCCACACTAGATGCAAGATAGGAGAGAAGACTTGCAATGTGATTGTTGATAGTGGTGCCCAAACAGATGTTGTTTCATCCGAGGCTGTGAGTAAATTGAAGCTACCCACTAGAGACCATGGTGAACCTTACAAGCTCAATTGGTTGAATGATGGCACAAGCATTAGAGTCAAGAAGCAAGCATTGGTGTCTTATTCCATTGGAGGGTTCGAAGATGAGCGTTGGTGTGATATTCTTCCTATGGATGCGTGTCATTTGTTGCTTGGAAGACCGTGGCAGTTTGATCATGATTCGGAGCATAAAGGGAAAACTAATGTGTATATTGTAACTACCAAAAATGGTAGAAAAGTTAAGTTAGTGCCTTTACCTCCTAAAGTTGCTAAGAAAGAAAAAGAGAAAAGCAACTATCTTGTAACTTGTAATGAATATGAACGAATAATGAAAGAAATGGGGGGAGGGAATGCTTTGGTGGTAAGGACCAAAGATGATAATGGTACTACTTGTATTAACTCATCCATGCTAAATGAGTTATTAGAAGAGTACCAAGATGTGTTCCCCAATGACTTGCCCAAAGGCCTACCTCCAATTAGAGGCATTGAGCACGCCATTGACTTAATTCCAGGAGCACCTTTGCCCAACAAGGCTGCCTATAGGTGTAATCCGGAAGAGAGTAAGGAACTTGAAAAGCAAGTGAACGAATTACTTGAGAGAGGTTATGTGAGAGAAAGCCTTAGTCCTTGCGCGGTTCCAGCCCTCTTAGTACCAAAAAAAGATGGTACTTGGAGAATGTGTGTTGATAGTCGTTCCATTAACAATATAACGGCCAAATACCGTTTTCCTATGCCTCGATTGCAAGATATGTTAGATGAGTTGAGTGGTGCCTTAGTCTTTTCCAAAATAGATTTAAGGAGTGGGTACCATCAAATGAGAATTCGAGAGGGGGATGAGTGGAAGACGGCTTTCAAAACAAAACAAGGGTTGTATGAGTGGTTAGTGATGCCATTTGGGCTTCGCAACGCCCCAAGCTCCTTCATGAGATTGATGAATGAAGTTCTCCGTCCTTTTCTTAATGATTTTGTTGTTGTTTACTTAGATGACATTCTTGTGTATAGTAAAAACAATGATGATCATGTAATTCATTTGAGGAGATTGTTTGAAAAATTGAGGGAGGTGAAGTTGTATGGTAAGCTTGAAAAATGTGTATTCATGACTCCTAGTGTTGTATTCTTAGGATACATTGTAACAGGAGAGGGGGTTCATGTAGATCCGGAGAAGGTAAAAGCAGTCCAGTCTTGGTTGGCTCCAACCAATGTGCACGAAGTTAGAAGTTTTCATGGACTTGCCTCCTTCTATAGGCGGTTCATCAAAAACTTCTCTACCATCATGGCTCCAATCACCGAGTTGACCAAAAAGGGTGAGTTCGTATGGGAAGAAAATGCTCAACGAGCCTTTGAGAAGGTTAAACATATGCTTTGCAACGCTCCTATACTTGTGCTACCAGATTTCAACAAAGTGTTTGAGGTAGAGTGTGATGCAAGTGGGATTGGAATAGGTGCTGTTTTGATTCAAGAGAAGAAGCCCGTGAGTTACTTTAGTGAGAAGTTGAATGGGGCTAAGTTGAACTATTCCACTTATGACCGTGAGTTCTATGCCATAGTTAGAGCACTTGATCATTGGTCTCACTACCTTAGACCAAAACCATTTGTTCTTCATTCCGATCATGAGGCTCTGAAATTTATTCATGGGCAACAAAAACTCAACAAGAGACATGCTAAATGGGTGGAGTTTCTCCAATCATTTACCTTTAGCTCCAAGTACAAGGATGGAAAGAGTAATGTTGTGGCCGATGCATTGTCTCGTCGGAGCTACTTACTTTCCATGGTGGATGCTAAGATCTTGGGTTTTGAACAACTCAAGGAATGTTACATAAATGATCCCGACTTTGCTAGCGAGATAGAGAATCCTACCAAAGAGTTTGTGAGACTAGATGGCTACCTCTTTAAGGGTAACAAGCTATGTGTTCCGAAGAGTGGGGTTAGGGAGTTATTAGTGAGAGAAGTGCATGGTGGAGGTTTAGCCGGTCATTTTGGGATACAAAAGACTCTTGATATTCTAGGTGAACACTTCTATTGGCCTAGAATGATCAAGGATGTTACTCATGTTGTGGAGAGATGTGCTACTTGTCAAAAGGCTAAGGGACACTTCACAAAGGGTCTTTATACTCCGTTGCCAGTTCCGGATGCTCCATGGGAAAGTGTTAGCATGGATTTCATTGTTGGATTGCCTCGCACTCAAAGGGGAAGAGATAGCATCATGGTTGTTGTAGATAGATTCTCTAAAATGGCACACTTTGTAGCTTGTAATAAAACTGATCATGCCGTGAAAGTGGCCGAGCTGTACTTCAAGGAAATTGTCAAACTCCATGGCATTCCTCGAAGTATAGTATCTGATAGGGACTCCAAATTCCTTAGTCACTTTTGGAGAACCCTATGGAAACTTGTGGGTACCAAGTTACTATTTAGTACCTCTCATCATCCCCAAACCGATGGGCAAACCGAGGTCACTAATAGAACTTTGGGTACTTTGTTACGAGGTCTTGTGAGCAAAACGCAAAAAGATTGGGACATGAAATTAGCCCATGCGGAGTTTGCTTACAATAGAGCTCATTCCCTAACTACTTCCCGTTCTCCATTTGAAGTAGTTTATGGAGTGAACCCATTTGTGCCGATTGATCTTGTTCCTATGGTTAAGAGTGACATGGTAGAGAAAGATGCTAAAAAGAGGGTGGAAACCTTTCAAAAAACCTGTGAGCAAGTGAAGAAAAGAATTGAGGAGATGAATAAAAAATACCAAGAGCGAGCCAATAAGAAACGCAAACAGCCTATTTTTCATCCCGGGGACTTGGTTTGGGTGCATTTGAGGAAGGAGAGGTTCCCTAAGCTTCGCAAAAACAAGCTTATGCCTCGTTCTGATGGTCCTTTTAAGGTTCTTGAGAGGGTGAACGATAGTGCTTACAAAATTGAGCTACCAGACAAATTGATGGGTGTTAGTGCGACTTTCAATGTAGGGGATTTACCACCATACTTTGATGATTCAAGTTTGAGGGCAAACTCTTTTGAAGAAGGGGGGAATGATCCAAAGTGGACATCTAATGAACCTGTTGCTTTAGTCTTAGAGACTCTTGGGTTTTTCCCATTCACAAAGAAGGGTGAAATTCTATGCCGCATTTCATGGGAAGATTGAAGATTGGTACACGGTTGGCTAGCATCACATTTTGGACGCATTTCATGACTATTTTGGGCGTGTGGATCCTAGGCCATTTACTATCTATTATTAACTTATGTGCTAGTTAATGTTGCTGAAATAATGCCAAGAATCTAGCTCTTGGCCGGTTGTAATGGGGGGGTTATCAATAGGCTTTATTATGCTTTCATTACTTAGCTTAAATCAAGGCTTAAATCAAGGAGGAAACCATTGGCTGTTGGCCTTTCATTCTTGGACGGTTTCCTTGGCTTTTGGTGTGCTTTTGCTGCTCCTTTCCTCTATAAAAGGGAGAGCAAAACAGAAATTAAGAGGCAGTTTTGAGATTTGATAAAAAAACCTTGTGTTTATAGCATTTTAACTTAGAGTTTGTCTCAAGTTCAAGTGTTCCCTTATTGCTTTGAGTGAGTCTTGAGTGATAAGCTTAGGAGAGATTGAGTGAGTCTTATCTCTGGCCTAAAACCCCAAAACTTTGAGTGTGTCCTTGAGTTTTGGCCCTTTTATCTTGTTCCATGATATTTGAGTATTCTAACTATAAGTATTTTTAAATCCATCAACCCATATTCGGGAGGGGGTATTTAGATTTACATCAAAAAACTCTGTTTGAATGTGTTTGACTTTCATTTGATTTAAAAACTTTTGTTTGAATGTGTTTGACTTTCATTTGATTTAAAGAGCTTTGTTTGGACGAGTTTGACATTCATTTGATTCAAAAATATTTGTTTGAATGTGTTTGATTTTCATTTGATTCAAAAAGCTTTGTTTGAATGTGTTTGACATTCATTTGATTCAAAAAGCTTTATTTGAATGTGTTTGACTATCATTATATTCAAAAAGGTTTGTTGGAATGTGTTTAACTTTAATTTGATTTTGAAAGATTTGTTTTAATGTGTTTGACTTTCATTTGATTCAAAAAGCTTGTTTGAATGTGTTTTTTAGTTTCTTTTGATTCAACAAGCTTAATTTGAATTTGTTTTACTTTATTTCGATTCAAAAATAATTGTTTGAATGTGTTTAACTTTCATTTGATTCAAAAATCTTTGTTAGAATGTATTTGACTTTCATTTGATTCAAAAAGCTTTGTTTGAACGTGTTTGACTTTCATTTGATTCAAAAAGCTTTGTTTGAATGTGTTTGACTTTCATTTTATTCAAAAAGCTATGAGTGAATGTGTTTGACTTTCTTTTGATTCATAAAGCTTTGTTTGAATGAGTTTGACTGTATTTCGATCCAAAAAGATTTATTGAACGTGTTTGACTTTCATTTGATTCAAACAGCTTTGTTTGAACGTATTTGACTTTATTTCGAATCAAAAAGATTAATTTGAATGTGTTTGACTTTCATTTGATTCAAAAAGCTTTGTTTGAATGTGTTTGACTTTCATTTGATTAAAAAAGCTATGTTTGAATGAGTTTGACTTTTATATGATTTAAAAAAATTTGTGTTAATGTGTTTGATTTTCATTTGTTTCAAAAAGCTTTGTTTTAATGTGTTTGACATTCTTCTGATTAAAAAAACTTTTGTTTTAATGTGTTTGACTTTCTTATTGTTTAAAAAGCTTTGTTTGAATGTGTTTGAATTTCATTTGATTAAAAAAGCTATGTTTGAATGAGTTTGACTTTTATATGATTTAAAAATATTTGTTTGAATGTGTTTGATTTTCATTTGTTTCAAAAAGCTTTGTTTGAATGTGTTTGACATTCATTTGATTCAAAAAGCTTTATTTGAATGTGTTTGACTATCATTATATTCAAAAAGGTTTGTTGGAATGTGTTTAACTTTAATTTGATTTTGAAAGATTTGTGTTAATGTGTTTGACTTTCATTTGATTCAAAAAGCTTGTTTGAATGTGTTTTTTAGTTTCTTTTGATTCAACAAGCTTAATTTGAATTTGTTTTACTTTATTTCGATTCAAAAATAATTGGTTGAATGTGTTTAACTTTCATTTGATTCAAAAATCTTTGTTTGAATGTATTTGACTTACATTTGATTCAAAAAGCTTCGTTTGAACGTGTTTGACTTTCATTTGATTCAAAAAGCTTTGTTTGAACGTATTTGACTTTATTTCAAATCAAAAAGATTTATTTGAATGTGTTTTACTTTCATTTGATTCAAAAAGCTTTGTTTGAATGTGTTTGACTTTCATTTAATTAAAAAGGCTATGTTTGAATGAGTTTGACTTTTATATGATTTAAAAAAATTTGTTTTAATGTGTTTGATTTTCATTTGTTTCAAAAAGCTTTGTTTTAATGTGTTTGACATTCTTTTGATTAAAAAAACTTTTGTTTTAATGTGTTTGACTTTCTTTTTGTTTAAAAAGCTTTGTTTGAATGTGTTTGAATTTCATTTGATTAAAAAAGCTATGTTTGAATGACTTTGACTTTCATATGATTTAAAAATATTTGTTTGAATGTGTTTGATTTTCATTTGATTCAAAAAGCTATGTTTGAATGTGTTTGACATTCATTTGATTCAAAAAGCTTTGTTTGAATGTGTTTGACTTTCATTATATTCAAAAAGCTTTGTTTGAATGTGTTTAACTTTCATTTGATTTTGAAAGATTTGTTTTAATGTGTTTGACTTTCATTAGACTCAAAAAGCTTGTTTGAATGTGTTTTACTTTCTTTTGATTCAAAAAGCTTAATAAGAATTCGTTTTACTTTATTTCGATTCAAAAAGAATTGTTTGAATGTGTTTAACTTTCATTAGATTCAAAAAGCTTTGTTTGATTGTATTTGACTTTCATTTGATTCAAAAACTTTTGTTTGAATGTGTTTGACTTTCTTTTGATTCAAAAAGTTTTGTTTGAACGTGACTGACTGTATTTGGATCCACTAAGATTTGTTTGAATGTGTTTGACTTTTATTTGATTCATAAAGCTTTGTTTGAACGTGTTTGACTTTGATTTGATTAAAAAAGCTCTGTTTGAATATGTTTCACTTTCGTTTGATTCAAAAAGCTTTGTTTGAATGTGTTTGAGTTTATTTCGATTCAAAAACATATATTTGAATGTGTTTGACTCTCATTTGATTCAAAAAGCTTTGTTTGAATGTGTTTAACATTCATTAGATTCAAAAAGCTTTGTTTGAATGTATTTGATTTTCATTTGATTCAAAAAGCTCTGTTTGAATGTGTTTGACTTTCATTTGATTTAAAAACTTTTGTTTGAATGTGTTTGACTTTCATTTGATTTATAGAGCTTTGTTTGGATGAGTTTGACATTCATTTGATTCAAAAATATTTGTTTGAATGTGTTTGATTTTCATTTGATTCAAAAAGCTTTGTTTGAATGTGTTTGACATTCATTTGATTCAAAAAGCTTTATTTGAATGTGTTTGACTATCATTATATTCAAAAAGGTTTGTTGGAATGTGTTTAACTTTAATTTGATTTTGAACGATTTGTGTTAATGTGTTTGACTTTCATTTGATTCAAAAAGCTTGTTTGAATGTGTTTTTTAGTTTCTTTTGATTCAAAAAGCTTAATTTGAATTCGTTTTACTTTATTTCGATTCAAAAAGAATTGTTTGAATGTGTTTAACTTTCATTAGATTCAAAAAGCTTTGTTTGAATGTATTTGACTTTCATTTGATTCAAAATGCTTCGTTTGAACGTGTTTGACTTTCATTTGATTCAAAAAGCTTTGTTTGAACGTATTTGACTTTATTTCGAATTAAAAAGATTTATTTAAATGTGTTTGACTTTCATTTAATTCAAAAAGCTTTGTTTGAATGTGTTTGACTTTCATTTGATTAAAAAAGCTATGTTTGAACGAGTTTGACTTTTATATGATTTAAAAAAATTTGTTTTAATGTGTTTGATTTTCAGTTGTTTCAAAAAGCTTTGTTTTAATGTGTTTGACATTCTTTTGATTAAAAAAACTTTTGTTTTAGTGTGTTTGACTTTCTTTTTGTTTAAAAAGCTTTGTTTGAATGTGTTTGAATTTCATTTGATTAAAAAAGCTATGTTTGAATGAGTTTGACTTTTATATGATTTAAAAATATTTGTTTGAATGTGTTTGATTTTCATTTGTTTCAAAAAGCTTTGTTTGAATGTGTTTGACATTCTTTTGATTAAAAAAACTTTTGTTTGAATGTGTTTAACTTTCTTTTTGTTTAAAAATCTTTGTTTGAATGTGTTTAAATTTCATTTGATTAAAAAAGCTATGTTTGAATGAGTTTGACTTTCATATGATTTAAAAATATTTGTTTGAATGTGTTTGATTTTCATTTGATTCAAAAAGCTATGTTTGAATGTGTTTGACATTCATTTGATTCAAAAAGCTTTGTTTGAATGTGTTTGACTTTCATTATATTCAAAAAGCTTTGTTTGAATGTGTTTAACTTTCATTTGATTTTGAAAGATTTGTTTTAATGTGTTTGACTTTCATTAGACTCAAAAAGCTTGTTTGAATGTGTTTAACTTTCATTTGATTCAAAAAGCTTAATTTGAATTTGTTTTACTTTATTTCGATTCAAAAAGAATTGTTTGAATGTGTTTAACTTTCATTAGATTCAAAAAGCTTTGTTTGATTGTATTTGACTTTCATTTGATTCAAAAAGCCTTGTTTTAATGTGTTTGACTTTCATTTGATTCAAAAACTTTTGTTTGAATGTGTTTGACTTTCTTTTGATTCAAAAAGTTTTTTTCGAACGTGATTGACTGTATTTGGATCCACTAAGATTTGTTTGAATGTGTTTGACTTTTATTTGATTCATAAAGCTTTGTTTGAACGTGTTTGACTTTCATTTGATTAAAAAAGCTCTGTTTGAATGTGTTTAACTTTCATTTGATTCAAGAAGCTTTGTTTGAATGTGTTTGAGTTTATTTCGATTCAAAAACATATATTTGAATGTGTTTGACTCTCATTTGATTCAAAAAGCTTTGTTTGAATGTGTTTGAGATTCATTAGATTCAAAAAGCTTTGTTTGAATGTATTTGATTTTCATTTGATTCAAAAAGCTCTGTTTGAATGTGTTTGACTATCATTATACTTTCATTTGATTTAAAAACTTTTGTTTGAATGAGTTTGACTTTCATTTGATTCAAAAAGCTTTGTTTGAATGTGTTTGACATTCATTAGATTCAAAAAGCTTTGTTTGAATGTATTTGATTTTCATTTGATTCAAAAAGCTCTGTTTGAATGTGTTTGACTTTCATTTGATTTAAAAACTTTTGTTTGAATATGTTTGACTTTCATTTGATTTAAAGAGCTTTGTTTGGACGAGTTTGACATTCATTTGATTAAAAAATATTTGTTTGAATGTGTTTGATTTTCATTTGATTCAAAAAGCTTTGTTTGAATGTGTTTGACATTCATTTGATTCAAAAAGCTTTATTTGAATGTGTTTGACTATCATTATACTTTCATTTGATTTAAAAACTTTTGTTTGAATGTGTTTGACTTTCATTTGATTAAAAGAGCTTTGTTTGGACGAGTTTGACATTCTTTGATTCAAAAATATTTGTTTGAATGTGTTTGATTTTCATTTGATTCAAAAAGCCTTGTTTTAATGTGTTTGACTTTCATTTGATTCAAAAACTTTTGTTTGAATGTGTTTGACTTTCTTTTGATTCAAAAAGTTTTGTTTGAACGTGATTGACTGTATTTGGATCCACTTAGATTTGTTTGAATGTGTTTGACTTTTATTTGAGTCATAAAGCTTTGTTTGAACGTGTTTGACTTTCATTTGATTAAAAAAGCTCTGTTTGAATGCGTTTGACTTTCATTTGATTCAAGAAGCTTTGTTTGAATGTGTTTGAGTTTATTTCGATTCGAAAACATATATTTGAATGTGTTTGACTCTCATTTGATTCAAAAAGCTTTGTTTGAATGTGTTTGACATTCATTAGATTCAAAAAGCTTTGTTTGAATGTATTTGATTTTCATTTGATTCAAAAAGCTCTGTTTGAATGTGTTTGACTTTCATTTGATTTAAAAACTTTTGTTTGAATGTGTTTGACTTTCATTTGATTTAAAGAGCTTTGTTTGGACGAGTTTGACATTCATTTGATTAAAAAATATTTGTTTGAATGTGTTTGATTTTCATTTGATTCAAAAAGCTTTGTTTGAATGTGTTTGACATTCATTTGATTCAAAAAGCTTTATTTGAATGTGTTTGACTATCATTATACTTTCATTTGATTTAAAAACTTTTGTTTGAATGAGTTTGACTTTCATTTGATTTAAAGATCTTTGTTTGGACGAGTTTGACATTCATTTGATTCAAAAATATTTGTTTGAATGTGTTTGATTTTCATTTGATTCAAAAAGCTTTGTTTGAATGTGTTTCACATTCATTTGATTCAAAAAGCTTTATTTGAATGTGTTTGACTATCATTATACTTTCATTTGATTTAAAAACTTTTGTTTGAATGTGTTTGACTTTCATTTGATTTAAAGAGCTTTGTTTGGACGAGTTTGACATTCATTTGATTCAAAAATATTTGTTTGAATGTGTTTGATTTTCATTTGATTCAAAAAGCCTTGTTTTAATGTGTTTGACTTTCATTTGATTCAAAAACTTTTGTTTGAATGTGTTTGACTTTCTTTTGATTCAAAAAGTTTTGGTTGAACGTGATTGACTGAATTTGGATCCACTAAGATTTTTTTGAATGTGTTTGACTTTTATTTGATTCATAAAGCTTTGTTTGAACGTGTTTGACTTTCATTTGATTAAAAAAGCTCTGTTTGAATGTGTTTAACTTTCATTTGATTCAAGAAGCTTTGTTTGAATATGTTTGAGTTTATTTCGATTCAAAAACATATATTTGAATGTGTTTGACTCTCATTTGATTCAAAAAGCTGTGTTTGAATGTGTTTGACATTCATTAGATTCAAAAAGCTTTGTTTGAATGTATTTGATTTTCATTTGATTCAAAAAGCTCTGTTTGAATGTGTTTGACTTTCATTTGATTTAAAAACTTTTGTTTGAAGGTGTTTGACTTTCATTTGATTTAAAGAGCTTTGTTTGGACGAGTTTGACATTCATTTGATTAAAAAATATTTGTTTGAATGTGTTTGATTTTCATTTGATTCAAAAAGCTTTGTTTGAATGTGTTTGACATTCATTTGATTCAAAAAGCTTTGTTTGAATGTGTTTGACATTCATTTGATTCAAAAAGCTTTATTTGAATGTGTTTGGCTATCATTATATTCAAAAAGGTTTGTTGGAATGTGTTTAACTTTAATTTGATTTTGAAAGATTTTTTTTAATGTGTTTGACTTTCATTTGATTCAAAAAGCTTGTTTGAATGTGTTTTTTAGTTTCTTTTGATTCAACAAGCTTAATTTGAATTTGTTTTACTTTATTTTGATTCAAAAATAATTGTTTGAATGTGTTTAACTTTCATTTGATTCAAAAAGCTTTGTTTGAATGTATTTGACTTTCATTTGATTCAAAAAGCTTTGTTTGAACGTGTTTGACTTTCATTTGATTCAAAAAGCTTTGTTTGTATGTGTTTGACTTTCATTTTATTTAAGAAGCTATGAGTGAATGTGTTTGACTTTCTTTTGATTCATAAAGCTTTGTTTGAATGTGTTTGACTGTATTTCGATCCAATAAGATTTATTTGAATGTGTTTGACTTTCATTTGATTCAAAAAGCTTTGTTTGAATGTGTTTGACTTTTATTTGATTAAAAAAGCTATGTTTGAATGAGTTTGACTTTTATATGATTTTAAAAAAATTGTTTTAATATGTTTGATTTTCATTTGTTTCACAAAGCTTTGTTTTAATGTGTTTGACATTCTTTTGATTAAAAAAACTTTTGTTTTAATGTGTTTGACTTTCTTTTTTTTTAAAAAGCTTTGTTTGAATGTGTTTGAATTTCATTTGATTAAAAAAGCTATGTTTGAATGAGTTTGACTTTTATATGATTTAAAAATATTTGTTTGAATGTGTTTGATTTTCATTTGTTTCAAAAAGCTTTGTTTGAATGTGTTTGACATTCTTTTGATTAAAAAAACTTTTGTTTGAATGTGTTTGACTTTCTTTTTGTTTAAAAATCTTTGTTTGAATGTGTTTGAATTTCATTTGATTAAAAAACCTATGTTTGAATGAGTTTGACTTTCATATGATTTAAAAATATTTGTTTGATTGTGTTTGACTTTCATTATATTCAAAAAGCTTTGTTTGAATGTGTTTAACTTTCATTTGATTTTGAAAGGTTTGTTTTAATGTGTTTGACTTTCATTACACTCAAAAAGCTTGTTTGAATGTGTTTAACTTTCTTTTGATTCAAAAAGCTTAATTTGAATTTGTTTTACTTTAATTCGATTCAAAAAGAATTGTTTGAATATGTTTAACTTTCATTAGATTCAAAAAGCTTTGTTTGATTGTATTTGACTTTCATTTGATTCAAAAAGCCTTGTTTTAATGTGTTTGACTTTCATTTGATTCAAAAACTTTTGTTTGAATGTGTTTGACTTTCTTTTGATTCAAAAAGTTTTGTTTGAACGTGATTGACTGTATTTGGATCCACTAAGATTTGTTTGAATGTGTTTGACTTTTATTTGATTCATAAAGCTTTGTTTGAACGTGTTTGACTTTCATTTGATTAAAAAAGCTCTGTTTGAATGTGTTTAACTTTCGTTTGATTCAAGAAGCTTTGTTTGAATGTGTTTGAGTTTATTTCGATTCAAAAACATATATTTGAATGTGTTTGACTCTCATTTGATTCAAAAAGCTTTGTTTGAATGTGTTTGACATTCATTAGATTCAAAAAGCTTTGTTTGAATGTATTTGATTTTCATTTGATTCAAAAAGCTCTGTTTGAATGTGTTTGACTTTCATTTGATTTAAAAACTTTTGTTTGAATGTGTTTGACTTTCATTTGATTTAAAGAGCTTTGTTTGGACGAGTTTGACATTCATTTGATTCAAAAATATTTGTTTGAATGTGTTTGATTTTCATTTGATTCAAAAAGCTTTGTTTGAATGTGTTTGACATTCATTTGATTCAAAAAGCTTTATTTGAATGTGTTTGACTATCATTATATTCAAAAAGGTTTGTTGGAATGTGTTTAACTTTAATTTGATTTTGAAAGATTTGTTTTAATGTGTTTGACTTTCATTTGATTCAAAAAGCTTGTTTGAATGTGTTTTTTAGTTTCTTTTGATTCAACAAGCTTAATTTGAATTTGTTTTACTTTATTTCGATTCAAAAATAATTGTTTGAATGTGTTTAACTTTCATTTGATTCAAAAAGCTTTGTTTGAATGTATTTGACTTTCATTTGATTCAAAAAGCTTTGTTTGAACGTGTTTGACTTTCATTTGATTCAAAAAGCTTTGTTTGAATGTATTTGACTTTCATTTTATTTAAAAAGCTATGAGTGAATGTTTTTGACTTTCTTTTGATTCATAAAGCTTTGTTTGAATGTGTTTGACTGTATTTCGATCCAAAAAGATTTATTGAACGTGTTTGACTTTCATTTAATTCAAAAAGCTTTGTTTGAACATATTTGACTTTATTTCGAATCAAAAAGATTTATTTTAATGTGTTTGACTTTCTTTTTGTTTAAAAAGCTTTGTCTGAATGTGTTTGAATTTCATTTGATTAAAAAAGCTATGTTTGAATGAGTTTGACTTTATATGGTTTAAGAAAATTTGTTTTAATGTGTTTGATTTTCATTTGTTTCAAAAAGCTTTGTTTGAATGTGTTTGACATTCTTTTGATTAAAAAAACTTTTGTTTTAATGTGTTTGACTTTCTTTTTGTTTAAAAATCTTTGTTTGAATGTGTTTGAATTTCATTTGATTAAAAAAGCTATGTTTGAATGAGTTTGACTTTCATATGATTTAAAAATATTTGTTTGAATGTGTTTGATTTTCATTTGATTCAAAAAGCTATGTTTGAATGTGTTTGACATTCATTTGATTCAAAAAGCTTTGTTTGAATGTGTTTGACATTCATTAGATTCAAAAAGCTTTGTTTGAATGTATTTGATTTTCATTTGATTCAAAAAGCTCTGTTTAAATGTGTTTGACTTTCATTTGATTTAAAAACTTTTGTTTGAAGGTGTTTGACTTTCATTTGATTTAAAGAGCTTTGTTTGGACGAGTTTGACATTCATTTGATTCAAAAATATTTATTTGAATGTGTTTGATTTTCATTTGATTCAAAAAGCTTTGTTTGAATGTGTTTGACATTCATTTGATTCAAAAAGCTTTATTTGAATGTGTTTGACTATCATTATATTCAAAAAGGTTTGTTGGAATGTGTTTAACTTTAATTTGATTTTGAACGATTTGTTTTAATGTGTTTGACTTTCATTTGATTCAAAAAGCTTGTTTGAATGTGTTTTTTAGTTTCTTTTGATTCAAAAAGCTTAATTTGAATTTGTTTTACTTTATTTCGATTCAAAAAGAATTGTTTGAATGTGTTTAACTTTCATTAGAATCAAAAAGCTTTGTTTGAATGTATTTGACTTTCATTTGATTCAAAAAGCTTTGTTTAAACGTGTTTGACTTTCATTTGATTCAAAAAGCTTAGTTTGAATGTGTTTGACTTTCATTTTATTCAAAAAGCTATGAGTGAATGTGTTTGACTTTCTTTTGATTCATAAAGTTTTGTTTGAAAGTGTTTGACTGTATTTCGATCCAAAAAGATTTATTGAACGTGTTTGACTTTCATTTGATTCAAAAAGCTTTGTTTGAACGTATTTGACTTTATTTCGAATCAAAAAGATTTATTTGAATGTGTTTGACTTTCATTTGATTCAAAAAGCTTTGTTTGAATGTGTTTGACTTTCATTTGATTAAAAAAGCTATGTTTGAATGAGTTTGACTTTTATATGATTTAAAAAAATTTGTTTTAATGTGTTTGATTTTCATTTTTTTCAAAAAGCTTTGTTTGAATGTGTTTGACATTCTTTTGATTAAAAAAACTTTTGTTTTAATGTGTTTGACTTTCTTTTTGTTTAAAATTCTTTGTTTGAATGTGTTTGAATTTCATTTGATTAAAAAAGCTATGTTTGAATGAGTTTGACTTTCATATGATTTAAAAATATTTGTTTGAATGTGTTTGATTTTCATTTGTTTCAAAAAGCTTTGTTTGAATGTGTTTAAAATTCTTTTGATTAGAAAAACTTTTGTTTGAATGTGTTTGACTTTCTTTTTGTTTAAAAATCTTTGTTTGAATGTGTTTGAATTTCATTTGATTAAAAAAGCTATGTTTGAATGAGTTTGACTTTCATATGATTTAAAAATATTTGTTTGAATGTGTTTGATTTTCATTTGATTCAAAAAGCTATGTTTGAATGTGTTTGACATTCATTTGATTCAAAAAGCTTTGTTTGAATGTGTTTGACTTTCATTATATTCAAAAAGCTTTGTTTGAATGTGTTTGACTTTCATTAGACTCAAAAAGCTTGTTTGAATGTGTTTAACTTTCTTTTGATTCAAAAAGCTTAATTTGAATTTGTTTTACTTTATTTCGATTCAAAAAGAATTGTTTGAATGTGTTTAACTTTCATTAGATTCAAAAAGCTTTGTTTGATTGTATTTGACTTTCATTTAATTCAAAAAGCCTTGTTTTAATGTGTTTGACTTTCATTTGATTCAAAAACTTTTGTTTGAATGTGTTTGACTTTCTTTTGATTCAAAAAGTTTTGTTTGAACGTGATTGACTGTATTTGGATCCACTAAGATTTGTTTGAATGTGTTGGACTTTTATTTGATTCATAAAGCTTTGTTTGAACGTGTTTGACTTTCATTTGATTAAAAAAGCTCTGTTTGAATGTGTTTAACTTTCGTTTGATTCAAGAAGCTTTGTTTGAATGTGTATGAATTTATTTCGATTCAAAAACATATATTTGAATGTGTTTGACTCTCATTTGATTCAAAAAGCTTTGTTTGAATGTGTTTGACATTCATTAGATTCAAAAAGCTTTGTTTGAATGTATTTGATTTTCATTTGATTCAAAAAGCTCTGTTTGAATGTGTTTGACTTTCATTTGATTAAAAAAGCTATGTTTGAATGAGTTTGACTTTTATATGATTTAAAAAAATTTGTTTGAATGCGTTTGATTTTCATTTGTTTCACAAAGCTTTGTTTTAATGTGTTTGACATTCTTTTGATTTAAAAAACTTTTGTTTTAATGTGTTTGACTTTCTTTTTGTTTAAAAAGCTTTGTTTGAATGTGTTTGAATTTCATTTGATTAAAAAAGCTATGTTTGAATGAGTTTGACTTTTATATGATTTAAAAATATTTGTTTGAATGTGTTTGATTTTCATTTGTTTCAAAAAGCTTTGTTTGAATGTGTTTGACTTTCATTTGATTTAAAGAGCTTTGTTTGGACGAGTTTGACATTCATTTGATTCAAAAATATTTGTTTGAATGTGTTTGATTTTCATTTGATTCAAAAAGCTTTGTTTGAATGTGTTTGACATTCATTTGATTCAAAAAGCTTTATTTGAATGTGTTTGACTATCATTATACTTTCATTTGATTTTAAAACTTTTGTTTGAATGTGTTTGACTTTCATTTGATTAAAAGAGCTTTGTTTGGACGAGTTTGACATTCTTTGATTCAAAAATATTTGTTTGAATGTGTTTGATTTTCATTTGATTCAAAAAGCCTTGTTTTAATGTGTTTGACTTTCATTTGATTCAAAAACTTTTGTTTGAATGTGTTTGACTTTCTTTTGATTCAAAAAGTTTTGTTTGAACGTGATTGACTGTATTTGGATCCACTTAGATTTGTTTGAATGTGTTTGACTTTTATTTGATTCATAAAGCTTTGTTTGAACGTGTTTGACTTTCATTTGATTAAAAAAGCTCTGTTTGAAAGTGTTTAACTTTCGTTTGATTCAAGAAGCTTTGTTTGAATGTGTTTGAGTTTATTTCGATTCAAAAACATATATTTGAATGTGTTTGACTCTCATTTGATTTAAAAAGCTTTGTTTGAATGTGTTTGACATTCATTAGATTCAAAAAGCTTTGTTTGAATGTATTTGATTTTCATTTGATTCAAAAAGCTCTGTTTGAATGTGTTTGACTTTCATTTGATTTAAAAACTTTTGTTTGAATGTGTTTGACTTTAATTTGATTTAAAGAGCTTTGTTTGGACGAGTTTGACATTCATTTGATTAAAAAATATTTGTTTGAATGTGTTTGATTTTCATTTGATTCAAAAAGCTTTGTTTGAATGTGTTTGACATTCATTTGATTCAAAAAGCTTTATTTGAATGGGTTTGACTATCATTATACTTTCATTTGATTTAAAAACTTTTGTTTGAATGAGTTTGACTTTCATTTGATTTAAAGAACTTTGTTTGGACGAGTTTGACATTCATTTGATTCAAAAATATTTGTTTGAATGTGTTTGATTTTCATTTGATTCAAAAAGCTTTGTTTGAATGTGTTTCACATTCATTTGATTCAAAAAGCTTTATTTGAATGTGTTTGACTATCATTATACTTTCATTTGATTTAAAAACCTTTGTTTGAATGTGTTTGACTTTCATTTGATTTAAAGAGCTTTGTTTGGACGAGTTTGACATTCATTTGATTCAAAAATATTTGTTTGAATGTGTTTGATTTTCATTTGATTCAAAAAGCCTTGTTTTAATGTGTTTGACTTTCATTTGATTCAATAACTTATGTTTGAATGTGTTTGACTTTCTTTTGATTCAAAAAGTTTTGTTTGAACGTGATTGACTGTATTTGGATCCACTAAGATTTGTTTGAATGTGTTTGACTTTTATTTGATTCATAAAGCTTTGTTTGAACGTGTTTGACTTTCATTTGATTAAAAAAGCTCTGTTTGAATGTGTTTAACTTTCATTTGATTCAAGAAGCTTTGTTTGAATATGTTTGAGTTTATTTCGATTCAAAAACATATATTTGAATGTGTTTGACTCTCATTTGATTCAAAAAGCTTTGTTTGAATGTGTTTGACATTCATTAGATTCAAAAAGCTTTGTTTGAATGTATTTGATTTTCATTTGATTCAAAAAGCTCTGTTTGAATGTGTTTGACTTTCATTTGATTTAAAAACTTTTGTTTGAATGTGTTTGACTTTCATTTGATTTAAAGAGCTTTGTTTGGACGAGTTTGACATTCATTTGATTAAAAAATATTTGTTTGAATGTGTTTGATTTTCATTTGATTCAAAAAGCTTTGTTTGAATGTGTTTGACATTCATTTGATTCAAAAAGCTTTGTTTGAATGTGTTTGACATTCATTTGATTCAAAAAGCTTTATTTGAATGTGTTTGGCTATCATTATATTCAAAAAGGTTTGTTGGAATGTGTTTAACTTTAATTTGATTTTGAAAGATTTGTTTTAATGTGTTTGACTTTCATTTGATTCAAAAAGCTTGTTTGAATGTGTTTTTTAGTTTCTTTTGATTCAACAAGCTTAATTTGAATTTGTTTTACTTTATTTCGATTCAAAAATAATTGTTTGAATGTGTTTAACTTTCATTTGATTCAAAAAGCTTTGTTTGAATGTATTTGACTTTCATTTGATTCAAAAAGCTTTGTTTGAACGTGTTTGACTTTCATTTGATTAAAAAAGCTTTGTTTGAAGGTGTTTGACTTTCATTTTATTTAAGAAGCTATGAGTGAATGTGTTTGACTTTCTTTTGATTCATAAAGCTTTGTTTGAATGTGTTTGACTGTATTTCGATCCAAAAAGATTTATTTGAATGTGTTTGACTTTCATTTGATTCAAAAAGCTTTGTTTGAATGTGTTTGACTTTCATTTGATTAAAAAAGCTATGTTTGAATGAGTTTGACTTTTATATGATTTTAAAAAAATTGTTTTAATGTGTTTGATTTTCATTTGTTTCACAAAGCTTTGTTTTAATGTGTTTGATATTCTTTTGATTAAAAAAACTTTGGTTTTAATGTGTTTGACTTTCTTTTTGTTTAAAAAGCTTTGTTTGAATGTGTTTGAATTTCATTTGATTAAAAAAGCTATGTTTGAATGAGTTTGACTTTTATATGATTTAAAAATATTTGTTTGAATGTGTTTGATTTTCATTTGTTTCAAAAAGCTTTGTTTGAATGTGTTTGACATTCTTTTGATTAAAAAACTTTTGTTTGAATGTGTTTGACTTTCTTTTTGTTTAAAAATCTTTGTTTGAATGTGTTTGAATCTCATTTGATTAAAAAACCTATGTTTGAATGAGTTTGACTTTCATATGATTTAAAAATATTTGTTTGAATGTGTTTGACTTTCATTATATTCAAAAAGCTTTGTTTGAATGTGTTTAACTTTCATTTCATTTTGAAAGGTTTGTTTTAATGTGTTTGACTTTCATTAGACTCAAAAAGCTTGTTTGAATGTGTTTGACATTCATTTGATTTAAAAAGCTTTGTTTGAATGTGTTTGACATTCATTAGATTCAAAAAGCTTTGTTTGAATGTATTTGATTTTCATTTGATTCAAAAAGGTCTGTTTGAATGTGTTTGACTTTCATTTGATTTAAAAACTTTTGTTTGAATGTGTTTGACTTTAATTTGATTTAAAGAGCTTTGTTTGGACGAGTTTGACATTCATTTGATTAAAAAATATTTGTTTGAATGTGTTTGATTTTCATTTGATTCAAAAAGCTTTGTTTGAATGTGTTTCACATTCATTTGATTCAAAAAGCTTTATTTGAATGTGTTTGACTATCATTATACTTTCATTTGATTTAAAAACCTTTGTTTGAATGTGTTTGACTTTCATTTGATTTAAAGAGCTTTGTTTGGACGAGTTTGACATTCATTTGATTCAAAAATATTTGTTTGAATGTGTTTGATTTTCATTTGATTCAAAAAGCCTTGTTTTAATGTGTTTGACTTTCATTTGATTCAATAACTTTTGTTTGAATGTGTTTGACTTTCTTTTGATTTAAAAAGTTTTGTTTGAACGTGATTGACTGTATTTGGATCCATTAAGATTTGTTTGAATGTGTTTGACTTTTATTTGATTCATAAAGCTTTGTTTGAACGTGTTTGACTTTCATTTGATTAAAAAAGCTCTGTTTGAATGTGTTTAACTTTCGTTTGATTCAAGAAGCTTTGTTTGACTGTGTTTGAGTTTATTTCGATTCAAAAACATATATTTGAATGTGTTTGACTCTCATTTGATTCAAAAAGCTTTGTTTGAATGTGTTTGACATTCATTAGATTCAAAAAGCTTTGTTTGAATGTATTTGATTTTCATTTGATTCAAAAAGCTCTGTTTGAATGTGTTTTACTTTCATTTGATTTAAAAACTTTTGTTTGAATGTGTTTGACTTTCATTTGATTTAAAGAGCTTTGTTTGGACGAGTTTGACATTCATTTGATTAAAAAATATTTGTTTGAATGTGTTTGATTTTCATTTGATTCAAAAAGCTTTGTTTGAATGTGTTTGACATTCATTTGATTCAAAAAGCTTTGTTTGAATGTGTTTGACATTCATTTGATTCAAAAAGCTTTATTTGAATGTGTTTGGCTATCATTATATTCAAAAAGGTTTGTTGGAATGTGTTTAACTTTAATTTGATTTTGAAAGATTTGTTTTAATGTGTTTGACTTTCATTTGATTCAAAAAGCTTGTTTGAATGTGTTTTTTAGTTTCTTTTGATTCAACAAGCTTAATTTGAATTTGTTGTACTTTATTTCGATTCAAAAATAATTGTTTGAATGTGTTTAACTTTCATTTGATTCAAAAATCTTTGTTTAAATGTATTTGACTTTCATTTGATTCAAAAAGCTTTGTTTGAACGTGTTTGACTTTCATTTGATTAAAAAAGCTTTGTTTGAATGTGTTTGACTTTCATTTTATTTAAGAAGCTATGAGTGAATGTGTTTGACTTTCTTTTGATTCATAAAGCTTTGTTTGAATGTGTTTGACTGTATTTCGATCCAAAAAGATTTATTTGAATGTGTTTGACTTTCATTTGATTCAAAAAGCTTTGTTTGAATGTGTTTGACTTTCATTTGATTAAAAAAGCTATGTTTGAATGAGTTTGACTTTTATATGATTTTAAAAAAATTGTTTTAATGTGTTTGATTTTCATTTGTTTCACAAAGCTTTGTTTTAATGTGTTTGACATTCTTTTGATTAAAAAAACTTTGGTTTTAATGTGTTTGACTTTCTTTTTGTTTAAAAAGCTTTGTTTGAATGTGTTTGAATTTCATTTGATTAAAAAAGCTATGTTTGAATGAGTTTGACTTTTATATGATTTAAAAATATTTGTTTGAATGTGTTTGATTTTCATTTGTTTCAAAAAGCTTTGTTTGAATGTGTTTGACATTCTTTTGATTAAAAAACTTTTGTTTGAATGTGTTTGACTTTCTTTTTGTTTAAAAATCTTTGTTTGAATGTGTTTGAATCTCATTTGATTAAAAAACCTATGTTTGAATGAGTTTGACTTTCATATGATTTAAAAATATTTGTTTGAATGTGTTTGACTTTCATTATATTCAAAAAGCTTTGTTTGAATGTGTTTAACTTTCATTTCATTTTGAAAGGTTTGTTTTAATGTGTTTGACTTTCATTAGACTCAAAAAGCTTGTTTGAATGTGTTTAACTTTCTTTTGATTCAAAAAGCTTAATTTGAATTTGTTTTACTTTAATTCGATTCAAAAAGAAGTGTTTGAATGTGTTTAACTTTCATTAGATTCAAAAAGCTTTGTTTGATTGTATTTGACTTTCATTTGATTCAAAAAGCCTTGTTTTAATGTGTTTGACTTTCATTTGATTCAAAAACTTTTGTTTGAATGTGTTTGACTTTCTTTTGATTCAAAAAGTTTTGTTTGAACGTGATTGACTGTATTTGGATCCACTAAGATTTGTTTGAATGTGTTTGACTTTTATTTGATTCATAAAGCTTTGTTTGAACGTGTTTGACTTTCATTTGATAAAAAAAGCTCTGTTTGAATGTGTTTAACTTTCGTTTGATTCAAGAAGCTTTGTTTGAATGTGTTTGACATTCATTTGATTCAAAAATATTTGTTTGAATGTGTTTGATTTTCATTTGATTCAAAAAGCTTTGTTTGAATGTGTTTGACATTCATTTGATTCAAAAAGCTTTATTTGAATGTGTTTGGCTATCATTATATTCAAAAAGGTTTGTTGGAATGTGTTTAACTTTAATTTGATTTTGAAAGATTTGTTTTAATGTGTTTGACTTTCATTTGATTCAAAAAGCTTGTTTGAATGTGTTTTTTAGCTTCTTTTGATTCAACAAGCTTAATTTGAATTTGTTTTACTTTATTTCGATTCAAAAATAATTGTTTGAATGTGTTTAACTTTCATTTGATTCAAAAAGCTTTGTTTGAAAGTATTTGACTTTCATTTGATTCAAAAAGCTTTGTTTGAACGTGTTTGACTTTCATTTGATTCAAAAAGCTTTGTTTGAATGTGTTTGACTTTCATTTTATTTAAAAAGCTATGAGTGAATGTGTTTGACTTTCTTTTGATTCATAAAGCTTTGTTTGAATGTGTTTGACTGTATTTCGATCCAAAACGATTTATTAAACGTGTTTGACTTTCATTTGATTCAAAAAGCTTTGTTTGAACATATTTGACTTTATTTCGAATCAAAAAGATTTGTTTTAATGTGTTTGACTTTCTTTTTGTTTAAAAAGCTTTGTCTGAATGTGTTTGAATTTCATTTGATTAAAAAAGCTATGTTTGAATGAGTTTGACTTTATATGATTTAAAAAAATTTGTTTTAATGTGTTTGATTTTCATTTGTTTCAAAAAGCTTTGTTTGAATGTGTTTGACATTCTTTTGATTAAAAAAACTTTTGTTTTAATGTGTTTGACTTTCTTTTTGTTTAAAAATCTTTGTTTGAATGTGTTTGAATTTCATTTGATTAAAAAAGCTATGTTTGAATGAGTTTGACTTTCATATGATTTAAAAATATTTGTTTGAATGTGTTTGATTTTCATTTGATTCAAAAAGCTATGTTTGAATGTGTTTGACATTCATTTGATTCAAAAAGCTTTGTTTGAATGTGTTTGACATTCATTAGATTCAAAAAGCTTTGTTTAAATGTATTTGATTTTCATTTGATTCAAAAAGCTCTGTTTGAATGTGTTTGACTTTCATTTGATTTAAAAACTTTTGTTTGAATGTGTTTGACTTTCATTTGATTTAAAGAGCTTTGTTTGGACGAGTTTGACATTCATTTGATTCAAAAATATTTATTTGAATGTGTTTGATTTTCATTTGATTCAAAAAGCTTTGTTTGAATGTGTTTGACATTCATTTGATTCAAAAAGCTTTATTTGAATGTGTTTGACTATCATTATATTCAAAAAGGTTTGTTGGAATGTGTTTAACTTTAATTTGATTTTGAACGATTTGTTTTAATGTGTTTGACTTTCATTTGATTCAAAAAGCTTGTTTGAATGTGTTTTTTTTAGTTTCTTTTGATTCAAAAAGCTTAATTTGAATTTGTTTTACTTTATTTCGATTCAAAAAGAATTGTTTGAATGTGTTTAACTTTCATTAGATTCAAAAAGCTTTGTTTGAATGTATTTGACTTTCATTTGATTCAAAAAGCTTTGTTTAAACGTGTTTGACTTTCATTTGATTCAAAAAGCTTTGTTTGAATGTGTTTGACTTTCATTTTATTCAAAAAGCTATGAGTGAATGTGTTTGACTTTCTTTTGATTCATAAAGTTTTGTTTGAATGTGTTTGACTGTATTTCGATCCAAAAAGATTTATTGAACGTGTTTGACTTTCATTTGATTCAAAAAGCTTTGTTTGAACGTATTTGACTTTATTTCGAATCAAAAAGATTTATTTGAATGTGTTTGACTTTCATTTGATTCAAAAAGCTCTGTTTGAATGTGTTTGACTTTCATTTGATTAAAAAAGCTATGTTTGAATGAGTTTGACTTTTATATGATTTAAAAAAATTTGTTTTAATGTGTTTGATTTTCATTTTTTTCAAAAAGCTTTGTTTGAATGTGTTTGACATTCTTTTGATTAAAAAAACTTTTGTTTTAATGTGTTTGACTTTCTTTTTGTTTAAAATTCTTTGTTTGAATGTGTTTGAATTTCATTTGATTAAAAAAGCTATGTTTGAATGAGTTTGACTTTCATATGATTTAAAAATATTTGTTTGAATGTGTTTGATTTTCATTTGTTTCAAAAAGCTTTGTTTGAATGTGTTTGAAATTCTTTTGATTAAAAAAACTTTTGTTTGAATGTGTTTGACTTTCTTTTTGTTTAAAAATCTTTGTTTGAATGTGTTTGAATTTCATTTGATTAAAAAAGCTATGTTTGAATGAGTTTGACTTTCATATGATTTAAAAATATTTGTTTGAATGTGTTTGATTTTCATTTGATTCAAAAAGCTATGTTTGAATGTGTTTGACATTTATTTGATTCAAAAAGCTTTGTTTGAATGTGTTTGACTTTCATTATATTCAAAAAGCTTTGTTTGAATGTGTTTAACTTTCATTTGATTTTGAAAGATTTGTTTTAATGTGTTTGACTTTCATTAGACTCAAAAAGCTTGTTTGAATGTGTTTAACTTTCTTTTGATTCAAAAAGCTTAATTTGAATTTGTTTTACTTTATTTCGATTCAAAAAGAATTGTTTGAATGTGTTTAACTTTCATTAGATTCAAAAAGCTTTGTTTGATTGTATTTGACTTTCATTTGATTCAAAAAGCCTTGTTTTAATGTGTTTGACTTTCATTTGATTCAAAAACTTTTGTTTGAATGTGTTTGACTTTCTTTTGATTCAAAAAGTTTTGTTTGAACGTGATTGACTGTATTTGGATCCACTTAGATTTGTTTGAATGTGTTTGACTTTTATTTGATTCATAAAGCTTTGTTTGAACGTGTTTGACTTTCATTTGATTAAAAAAGCTCTGTTTGAATGTGTTTAACTTTCGTTTGATTCAAGAAGCTTTGTTTGAATGTGTTTGAGTTTATTTCGATTCAAAAACATATATTTGAATGTGTTTGACGCTCATTTGATTCAAAAAGCTTTGTTTGAATGTGTTTGACATTCATTAGATTCAAAAAGCTTTGTTTGAATGTATTTGATTTTCATTTGATTCAAAAAGCTCTGTTTGAATGTGTTTGACTTTCATTTGATTTAAAAACTTTTGTTTGAATGTGTTTTACTTTCATTTGATTTAAAGAGCTTTGTTTGGACGAGTTTGACATTCATTTGATTCAAAAATATTTGTTTAAATGTGTTTGATTTTCATTTGATTCAAAAAGCTTTGTTTGAATGTGTTTGACATTCATTTGATTCAAAAAGCTTTATTTGAATGTGTTTGACTATCATTATATTCAAAAAGGTTTGTTGAAATGTGTTTAACTTTAATTTGATTTTGAAAAGTTTGTTTTAATGTGTTTGACTTTCATTTGATTCTAAAAGCTTGTTTGAATCTGTTTTTTAGTTTCTTTTGATTCAACAAGCTTCATTTGAATTTGTTTTACTTTATTTCGGTAAAAATAATTGTTTGAATGTGATTAATTTTCATTTGATTCAAAAAGCTTTGTTTGAATGTATTTGACTTTCATTTGATTCAAAAAGCTTTGTTTGAACGTGTTTGACTTTCATTTGATTCAAAAAGCTTTGTTTGAATGTGTTTGAATTTCATTTGATTAAAAAAGCTATTTTTGAATGAGTTTGACTTTTATATGATTTAAAAATATTTGTTTGAATGTGTTTGATTTTCAATTGTTTCAAAAAGCTTTGTTTGAATGTGTTTGACATTCTTTTGATTAAAAAAACTTACGTTTGAATGTGTTTGACTTTCTTTTTGTATAAAAATCTTTGTTTGAATGTGTTTGAATTTCATTTGATTAAAAAAGCTATGTTTGAATGAGTTTGACTTTCATATGATTTAAAAATATTTGTTTGAATGTGTTTGATTTTCATTTGATTCAAAAAGCTATGTTTGAATGTGTTTGACATTCATTTGATTCAAAAAGCTTTGTTTGAATGTGTTTGACTTTCATTATATTCAAAAAGCTTTGTTTGAATGTGTTTAACTTTCATTTGATTTTGAAAGATTTGTTTTAATCTGTTTGACTTTCATTAGACTCAATAAGCTTGTTTGAATGTGTTTAACTTTCTTTTGATTCAAAAAGCTTAATTTTAATTTGTTTTACTTTATTTCGATTCAAAAAGAATTGTTTAAATGTGTTTAACTTTCATTAGATTCAAAAAGCTTTGTTTGATTGTATTTGACATTCATTTGATTGAAAAATATTTGTTTGAATGTGTTTGATTTTCATTTGATTCAAAAAGCTTTGTTTGAATGTGTTTGACATTCATTTGATTCAAAAAGCTTTATTTGAATGTGTTTGACTATCATTATATTCAAAAAGGTTTGTTGGAATGTGTTTAACTTTAATTTGATTTTGAAAGATTTGTTTTAATGTGTTTGACTTTCATTTGATTCAAAAAGCTTGTTTGAATGTGTTTTTTAGTTTCTTTTGATTCAACAAGCTTAATTTGAATTTGTTTTACTTTATTTCGATTCAAAAATAATTGTTTGAATGTGTTTAACTTTCATTTGATTCAAAAAGCTTTGTTTGAACGTGTTTGACTTTCATTTCATTCAAAAAGCTTTGTTTGAACGTATTTGACTTTATTTCGAATCAAAAAGATTTATTTGAATGTGTTTGACTTTCATTTGATTCAAAAAGCTTTGTTTGAATGTGTTTGACTTTCATTTGATTAAAAAAGCTATGTTTGAATGAGTTTGACTTTTATATGATTTAAAAAAATTTGTTTTAATGTGTTTGATTTTCATTTGTTTCAAAAAGCTTTGTTTTAATGTGTTTGACATTCTTTTGATTAAAAAAACTTATGTTTTAATGTGTTTGACTTTCTTTTTGTTTAAAAATCTTTGTTTGAATGTGTTTGAATTTCATTTGATTAAAAAAGCTATGTTTGAATGAGTTTGACTTTCATATGATTTAAAAATATTTGTTTGAATGTGTTTGATTTTCATTTGATTCAAAAAGTTATGTTTGAATGTGTTTGACATTCATTTGATTCAAAAAGCTTTGTTTGAATGTGTTTGACTTTCATTATATTCAAAAAGCTTTGTTTGAATGTGTTTAACTTTCATTTGATTTTGAAAGATTTGTTTTAATGTGTTTGACTTTCATTAGACTCAAAAAGCTTGTTTGAATGTGTTTAACTTTCTTTTGATTCAAAAAGCTTAATAAGAATTCGTTTTACTTTATTTCGATTCAAAAAGAATTGTTTGAATGTGTTTAACTTTCATTAGATTAAAAAAGCTTTGTTTGAATGTATTTGACTTTCATTTGATTCAAAAAGCCTTGTTTTAATGTGTCTGACTTTCATTTGATTCAAAAACTTTTGTTTGAATGTGTTTGACTTTCTTTTGATTCAAAAAGTTTTGTTTGAACGTGACTGACTGTATTTGGATCCACTAAGATTTGTTTGAATTGTGTTTGACTTTTATTTGATTCATAAAGCTTTGTTTGAACGTGTTTGACTTTCATTTGATTAAAAAAGCTCTGTTTGAATGTGTTTAACTTTCGTTTGATTCAAAAAGCTTTGTTTGAATGTGTTTGAGTTTATTTTCGATTCAAAAACATATATTTGAATGTGTTTGACTCTCATTTGATTCAAAAAGCTTTGTTTGAATGTGTTTGACATTCATTAGATTCAAAAAGCTTTGTTTGAATGTATTTGATTTTCATTTGATTCAAAAAGCTCTGTTTGAATGTGTTTGACTTTCATTTGATTTAAAAACTTTTGTTTGAATGTGTTTGACTTTCATTTGATTTATAGAGCTTTGTTTGGATGAGTTTAACATTCATTTGATTCAAAAATATTTGTTTGAATGTGTTTGATTTTCATTTGATTCAAAAAGCTTTGTTTGAATGTGTTTGACATTCATTTGATTCAAAAAGCTTTATTTGAATGTGTTTGACTATCATTATATTCAAAAAGGTTTGTTGGAATGTGTTTAACTTTAATTTGATTTTGAAAGATTTGTGTTAATGTGTTTGACTTTCATTTGATTCAAAAAGCTTGTTTGAATGTGTTTTTTAGTTTCTTTTGATTCAAAAAGCTTAATTTGAATTTGTTTTACTTTATTTCGATTCAAAAAGAATTGTTTGAATGTGTTTAACTTTCATTAGATTCAAAAAGCTTTGTTTGAATATATTTGACTTTCATTTGATTCAAAAAGCTTTGTTTGAACGTGTTTGACTTTCATTTGATTCAAAAAACTTTGTTTGAATGTGTTTGACTTTCATTTTATTCAAAAAGCTATGAGTGAATGTGTTTGACTTTCTTTTGATTCATAAAGCTTTGTTTGAATGTGTTTGACTGTATTTAGATCCAAAAAGATTTATTGAACGTGTTTGACTTTCATTTGATTCAAAAAGCTTTGTTTGAACGTATTTGACTTTATTTCGAATCAAAAAGATTTATTTGAATGTGTTTGACTTTCATTTGATTCAAAAAGCTTTGTTTGAATGTGTTTGACTTTCATTTGATTAAAAAAGCTATGTTTGAATGAGTTTGACTTTTATATGATTTAAAAAAATTTGTTTTAATGTGTTTGATTTTCATTTGTTTCAAAAAGCTTTGTTTGAATGTGTTTGACATTCTTTTGATTAAAAAAACTTTTGTTTTAATGTGTTTGACTTTCTTTTTGTTTAAAAAGCTTTGTTTGAATGTGTTTGAATTTCATTTGATTAAAAAAAGCTATGTTTGAATGAGTTTGACTTTTATATGATTTAAAAATATTTGTTTTAATGTGTTTGATTTTCATTTGTTTCAAAAAGCTTTGTTTTAATGTGTTTGACATTCTTTTGATTAAAAAAACTTTCGTTTGAGTGTGTTTGACTTTCTTTTTGTTTAAAAATCTTTGTTTGAATGTGTTTGAATTTCATTTGATTAAAAAAGCTATGTTTGAATGAGTTTGACTTTCATATGATTTAAAAATATTTGTTTGAATGTGTTTGATTTTCATTTGATTCAAAAAGCTTTGTTTGAATGTGTTTGACATTCATTTGATTCAAAAAGCTTTGTTTGAATGTGTTTGACTTTCATTATATTCAAAAAGCTTTGTTTGAATGTGTTTAACTTTCATTTGATTTTGAAAGATTTGTTTTAATGTGTTTGACTTTCATTAGACTCAAAAAGCTTGTTTGAATGTGTTTAACTTTCTTTTGATTCAAAAAGCTTAATAAGAATTCGTTTTACTTTATTTCGATTCAAAAAGAATTGTTTGAATGTGTTTAACTTTCATTAGATTCAAAAAGCTTTGTTTGATTGTATTTGACTTTCATTTGATTCAAAAAGCCTTGTTTTAATGTGTCTGACTTTCATTTGATTCAAAAACTTTTGTTTGAATGTGTTTGACTTTCTTTTGATTCAAAAAGTTTTGTTTGAACGTGACTGACTGTATTTGGATCCACTAAGATTTGTTTGAATTGTGTTTGACTTTTATTTGATTCATAAAGCTTTGTTTGAACGTGTTTGACTTTCATTTGTTTAAAAAAGCTCTGTTTGAATGTGTTTAACTTTCGTTTGATTCAAAAAGCTTTGTTTGAATGTGTTTGAGTTTATTTCGATTCAAAAACATATATTTAAATGTGTTTGACTCTCATTTGATTCAAAAAGCTTTGTTTGAATGTGTTTGACATTCATTAGATTCAAAAAGCTTTGTTTGAATGTATTTGATTTTCATTTGATTCAAAAAGCTCTGTTTGAATGTGTTTGACTTTCATTTGATTTAAAAAGTTTTGTTTGAATGTGTTTGACTTTCATTTGATTTATAGAGCTTTGTTTGGATGAGTTTAACATTCATTTGATTCAAAAATATTTGTTTGAATGTGTTTGATTTTCATTTGATTCAAAAAGCTTTGTTTGAATGTGTTTGACATTCATTTGATTCAAAAAGCTTTATTTGAATGTGTTTGACTATCATTATATTCAAAAAGGTTTGTTGGAATGTGTTTAACTTTAATTTGATTTTGAAAGATTTGTGTTAATGTGTTTGACTTTCATTTGATTCAAAAAGCTTGTTTGAATGTGTTTTTTAGTTTCTTTTGATTCAACAAGCTTAATTTGAATTTGTTTTACTTTATTTCGATTCAAAAATAATTGTTTGAATGTGTTTAACTTTCATTTGATTCAAAAAGCTTTGTTTGAATGTATTTGACTTTCATTTGATTCAAAAAGCTTTGTTTGAACGTGTTTAACTTTCATTTGATTCAAAAAGCTTTGTTTGAACGTATTTGACTTTATTTTGAATCAAAAAGATTTATTTGAATGTATTTGACTTTCATTTGATTCAAAAAGCTTTGTTTGAATGTGTTTGACTTTCATTTGATTAAAAAAGCTATGTTTGAACGAGTTTGACTTTTAGATGATTTAAAAAAATTTGTTTTAATGTGTTTGATTTTCATTTGTTTCAAAAAGCTTTGTTTTAATGTGTTTGACATTCTTTTGATTAAAAAAACTTTTGTTTTAATGTGTTTGACTTTCTTTTTGTTTAAAAATCTTTGTTTGAATGTGTTTGAATTTCATTTGATTAAAAAAGCTATGTTTGAATGAGTTTGACTTTCATATGATTTAAAAATATTTGTTTGAATGTGTTTGATTTTCATTTGATTCAAAAAGCTATGTTTGAATGTGTTTGACATTCATTTGATTCAAAAAGCTTTGTTTGAATGTGTTTGACTTTCATTATATTCAAAAAGCTTTGTTTGAATGTGTTTAACTTTCATTTGATTTTGAAAGATTTGTTTTAATGTGTTTGACTTTCATTAGACTCAAAAAGCTTGTTTCAATGTGTTTAACTTTCTTTTGATTCAAAAAGCTTAATTTGAATTCGTTTTACTTTATTTCGATTCAAAAAGAATTGTTTGAATGTGTTTAACTTTCATTAGATTCAAAAAGCTTTGTTTGTTGTATTTGACTTTCATTTGATTCTAAAAGCCTTGTTTTAATGTGTCTGACTTTCATTTGATTCAAAAACTTTTGTTTGAATGTGTTTGACTTTCTTTTGATTCAAAAAGTTTTGTTTGAACGTGACTGACTGTATTTGGATCCACTAAGATTTGTTTGAATGTGTTTGACTTTTATTTGATTCATAAAGCTTTGTTTGAACGTGTTTGACTTTCATTTGATTAAAAAAGCTCTGTTTGAATGTGTTTAACTTTCGTTTGATTCAAAAAGCTTTGTTTGAATGTGTTTGAGTTTATTTCGATTCAAAAACATATATTTGAATGTGTTTGACTCTCATTTGATTCAAAAAGCATTGTTTGAATGTGTTTGACATTCATTAGATTCAAAAAGCATTGTTTGAATGTATTTGATTTTCATTTGATTCAAAAAGCTCCGTTTGAATGTGTTTGACTTTCATTTGATTTAAAAACTTTTGTTTGAATGTGTTTGACTTTCATTTGATTTATAGAGCTTTGTTTGGATGAGTTTGACATTCATGTGATTCAAAAATATTTGTTTGAATGTGTTTGATTTTCATTTGATTCAAAAAGCTTTGTTTGAATGTGTTTGACATTCATTTGATTCAAAAAGCTTTGTTTGAATGTGTTTGACTTTCATTATATTCAAAAAGCTTTGTTTGAATGTGTTTAACTTTCATTTGATTTTGAAAGATTTGTTTTAATGTATTTGACTTTCATTAGACTCAAAAAGCTTGTTTGAATGTGTTTAACTTTCTTTTGATTCAAAAAGCTTAATTTGAATTTGTTTTACTTTATTTCGATTCAAAAAGAATTGTTTGAATGTGTTTAACTTTCATTAGATTCAAAAAGCTTTGTTTGAATGTATTTGACTTTCATTTGATTCAAAAAGCTTTGTTTTAACGTGTTTGACTTTCATTTGATTCAAAAAGCTTTGTTTGAACGTATTTGACTTTATTTCGAATTAAAAAGATTTATTTGAATGTGTTTGACTTTCATTTAATTCAAAAAGCTTTGTTTGAATGTGGTTGACTTTCATTTGATTAAAAAAGCTATGTTTGAACGAGTTTGACTTTTAGATGATTTAAAAAAATTTATTTAATGTGTTTGATTTTCATTTGTTTCAAAAAGCTTTGTTTTAATGTGTTTGACATTCTTTTGATTAAAAAAACTTTTGTTTTAATGTGTTTGACTTTCATTTTGTTTAAAAAGCTTTGTTTGAATGTGTTTGAATTTCATTTGATTAAAAAAGCTATGTTTGAATGAGTTTGACTTTCATATGATTTAAAAATATTTGTTTGAATGTGTTTATTTTCATTTGATTCAAAAAGCTATGTTTGAATGTGTTTGACATTCATTTGATTCAAAAAGCTTTGTTTGAATGTGTTTGACTTTCATTATATTCAAAAAGCTTTGTTTGAATGTGTTTAACTTTCATTTGATTTTGAAAGATTTGTTTTAATGTGTTTGACTTTCATTTGATTCAAAAAGCTTGTTTGAATGTGTTTTTTAGTTTCTTTTGATTCAACAAGCTTAATTTGAATTTGTTTTACTTTATTTCGATTCAAAAATAATTGTTTGAATGTGTTTAACTTTCATTTGATTCAAAAAGCTTTGTTTGAATGTATTTGACTTTCATTTGATTCAAAAAGCTTTGTTTTAACGTGTTTGACTTTCATTTGATTCAAAAAGCTTTGTTTGTATGTGTTTGACTTTCATTTTATTTAAGAAGCTATGAGTGAATGTGTTTGACTTTCTTTTGATTCATAAAGCTTTGTTTGAATGTGTTTGACTGTATTTCGATCCAATAAGATTTATTTGAATGTGTTTGACTTTCATTTGATTCAAAAAGCTTTGTTTGAACGTGTTTGACTTTTATTTGATTAAAAAAGCTATGTTTGAACGTATTTGACTTTATTTTGAATCAAAAAGATTTATTTGAATGTGTTTGACTTTCATTTAATTCAAAAAGCTTTGTTTGAATGTGTTTGACTTTCATTTGATTAAAAAAGCTATGTTTGAACGAGTTTGACTTTTAGATGATTTAAAAAAATTTGTTTAATGTGTTTGATTTTCATTTGTTTCAAAAAGCTTTGTTTTAATGTGTTTGTTATTCTTTTGATTAAAAAAACTTTTGTTTTAATGTGTTTGACTTTCATTTTGTTTAAAAAGCTTTGTTTGAATGTGTTTGAATTTCATTTGATTAAAAAAGCTATGTTTGAATGAGTTTGACTTTCATATGATTTAAAAATATTTGTTTGAATGTGTTTGATTTTCATTTGATTCAAAAAGCTATGTTTTAATGTGTTTGACATTCATTTGATTCAAAAAGCTTTGTTTGAATGTGTTTGACTTTCATTATATTCAAAAAGCTTTGTTTGAATGTGTTTAACTTTCATTTGATTTTGAAAGATTTGTTTTAATGTGTTTGACTTACATTAGACTCAAAAAGCTTGTTTGAATGTGTTTAACTTTCTTTTGATTCAAAAAGCTTAATTTGAATTTGTTTTACTTTATTTCGATTCAAAAAGAATTGTTTGAATGTGTTTAACTTTCATTAGATTCAAAAAGCTTTGTTTGATTGTATTTGACATTCATTTGATTGAAAAATATTTGTTTAATGTGTTTGACTTTTATTTGATTCATAAAGCTTTGTTTGAACGTGTTTGACTTTCATTTGATTAAAAAAGCTCTGTTTGAATGTGTTTAACTTTCGTTTGATTCAAGAAGCTTTGTTAGAATGTGTTTGAGTTTATTTCGATTCAAAAACATATATTTGAATGTGTTTGACTCTCATTTGATTCAAAAAGCTTTGTTTGAATGTGTTTGACATTCATTAGATTCAAAAAGCTTTGTTTGAATGTATTTGATTTTCATTTGATTCAAGAAGCTCTGTTTGATTGTGTTTGACTCTCATTTGATTTAAAAACTTTTGTTTGAATGTGTTTGACTTTCATTTGATTTAAAGAGCTTTGTTTGGACGAGTTTGACATTCATTTGATTCAAAAATATTTGTTTGAATGTGTTTGATTTTCATTTGATTCAAAAAGCTTTGTTTGAATGTGTTTGACATTCATTTGATTCAAAAAGCTTTATTTGAATGTGTTTGACTATCATTATATTCAAAAAGGTTTGTTGGAATGTGTTTAACTTTAATTTGATTTTGAAAGATTTGTTTTAATGTGTTTGACTTTCATTTGATTCAAAAAGCTTGTTTGAATGTGTTTTTTAGTTTCTTTTGATTCAACAAGCTTTATTTGAATTTGTTTTACTTTATTTCGATTCAAAAATAATTGTTTGAATGTGTTTAACTTTCATTTGATTCAAAAAGCTTTGTTTGAATGTATTTGACTTTCATTTGATTCAAAAAGCTTTGTTTGAACGTGTTTAACTTTCATTTGATTCAAAAAGCTTTGTTTGAACGTATTTGACTTTATTTTGAATCAAAAAGATTTATTTGAATGTGTTTGACTTTCATTTGATTCAAAAAGCTTTGTTTGAATGTGTTTGACTTTCATTTGATTAAAAAAGCTATGTTTGAATGAGTTTGACTTTTATATGATTTAAAAAAATTTGTTTTAATGTGTTTGATTTTCATTTGTTTCAAAAAGCTTTGTTTTAATGTGTTTGACATTCTTTTGATTAAAAAAACTTTTGTTTTAATGTGTTTGACTTTCTTTTTGTTTAAAAATCTTTGTTTGAATGTGTTTGAATTTCATTTGATTAAAAAAGCTATGTTTGAATGAGTTTGACTTTCATATGATTTAAAAATATTTGTTTGAATGTGTTTGATTTTCATTTGATTCAAAAAGCTATGTTTGAATGTGTTTGACATTCATTTGATTCAAAAAGCTTTGTTTGAATGTGTTTGACTTTCATTATATTCAAAAAGCTTTGTTTGAATGTGTTTAACTTTCATTTGATTTTGAAAGATTTGTTTTCATGTGTTTGACTTTCATTAGACTCAAAAAGCTTGTTTCAATGTGTTTAACTTTCTTTTGATTCAAAAAGCTTAATTTGAATTCGTTTTACTTTATTTCGATTCAAAAAGAATTGTCTGAATGTGTTTAACTTTCATTAGATTCAAAAAGCTTTGTTTGATTGTATTTGACTTTCATTTGATTCTAAAAGCCTTGTTTTAATGTGTCTGACTTTCATTTGATTCAAAAACTTTTGTTTGAATGTGTTTGACTTTCTTTTGATTCAAAAAGTTTTGTTTGAACGTGACTGACTGTATTTGGATCCACTAAGATTTGTTTGAATGTGTTTGACTTTTATTTGATTCATAAAGCTTTGTTTGAACGTGTTTGACTTTCATTTGATTAAAAAAGCTCTGTTTGAATGTGTTTAACTTCCGTTTGATTCAAAAAGCTTTGTTTGAATGTGTTTGAGTTTATATCGATTCAAAAACATATATTTGAATGTGTTTGACTCTCATTTGATTCAAAAAGCATTGTTTGAATGTGTTTGACATTCATTAGATTCAAAAAGCATTGTTTGAATGTATTTGATTTTCATTTGATTCAAAAAGCTCCGTTTGAATGTGTTTGACTTTCATTTGATTTAAAAACTTTTGTTTGAATGTGTTTGACTTTCATTTGATTTATAGAGCTTTGTTTGGATGAGTTTGACATTCATGTGATTCAAAAATATTTGTTTGAATGTGTTTGATTTTCATTTGATTCAAAAAGCTTTGTTTGAATGTGTTTGACATTCATTTGATTCAAAAAGCTTTGTTTGAATGTGTTTGACTTTCATTATATTCAAAAAGCTTTGTTTGAATGTGTTTAACTTTCATTTGATTTTGAAAGATTTGTTTTAATGTGTTTGACTTTCATTAGACTCAAAAAGCTTGTTTGAATGTGTTTAACTTTCTTTTGATTCAAAAAGCTTAATTTGAATTTGTTTTACTTTATTTCGATTCAAAAAGAATTGTTTGAATGTGTTTAACTTTCATTAGATTCAAAAAGCTTTGTTTGAATGTATTTGACTTTCATTTGATTCAAAAAGCTTTGTTTGAACGTGTTTGACTTTCATTTGATTCAAAAAGCTTTGTTTGAACGTATTTGACTTTATTTTGAATTAAAAAGATTTATTTGAATGTGTTTGACTTTCATTTAATTCAAAAAGCTTTGTTTGAATGTGTTTGACTTTCATTTGATTAAAAAAGCTATGTTTGAACGAGTTTGACTTTTAGATGATTTAAAAAAATTTGTTTAATGTGTTTGATTTTCATTTGTTTCAAAAAGCTTTGTTTTAATGTGTTTGACATTCTTTTGATTAAAAAAACTTTTGTTTTAATGTGTTTGACTTTCATTTTGTTTAAAAAGCTTTGTTTGAATGTGTTTGAATTTCATTTGATTAAAAAAGCTATGTTTGAATGAGTTTGACTTTTATATGATTTAAAAATATTTGTTTGAATGTGTTTGATTTTCATTTCTTTTAAAAAGCTTTGTTTGAATGTGTTTGACATTCTTTTGATTAAAAAAAACTTTCATTTGTTTGAATGTGTTTGAATGTGTTTGATTGACATTCTTTTAAAAATAATTGTTTGAATGTGTTTAACTTTCATTTGATTCAAAAAGCTTTGTTTGAATGTATTTGACTTTCATTTGATTCAAAAAGCTTTGTTTGAACGTGTTTAACTTTCATTTGATTCAAAAAGCTTTGTTTGAACGTATTTGACTTTATTTTGAATCAAAAAGATTTATTTGAATGTGTTTGACTTTCATTTAATTCAAAAAGCTTTGTTTGAATGTGTTTGACTTTCATTTGATTAAAAAAGCTATATTTGAACGAGTTTGACTTTTAGATGATTTAAAAAAATTTGTTTAATGTGTTTGATTTTCATTTGTTTCAAAAAGCTTTGTTTTAATGTGTTTGACATTCTTTTGATTAAAAAAACTTTTGTTTTAATGTGTTTGACTTTCATTTTTTTTAAAAAGCTTTGTTTGAATGTGTTTGAATTTCATTAGATTAAAAAAGCTATGTTTCAATGAGTTTGACTTTCATATGATTTAAAAATATTTGTTTGAATGTGTTTGATTTTCATTCGATTCAAAAAGCTATGTTTTAATGTGTTTGACATTCATTTGATTCAAAAAACTTTGTTTGAATGTGTTTGACTTTCATTATATTCACAAAGCTTTGTTTGAATGTGTTTAACTTTCATTTGATTTTGAAAGATTTGTTTTAATATGTTTGACTTTCATTAGACTCAAAAACCTTGTTTGAATGTGTTTAACTTTCTTTTGATTCAAAAAGCTTAATTTGAATTTGTTTTACTTTATTTCGATTCAAAAAGAATTGTTTGAATGTGTTTAACTTTCATTAGATTCAAAAAGCTTTGTTTGAATGTATTTGACTTTCATTTGATTCAAAAAGCTTTGTTTGAACGTGTTTGACTTTCATTTGATTCAAAAAGCTTTGTTTGAACGTATTTGACTTTATTTCGAATTAAAAAGATTTATTTGAATGTGTTTGACTTTCATTTAATTCAAAAAGCTTTGTTTGAATGTGTTTGACTTTCATTTGATTAAGAAAACTATGTTTGAACGAGTTTGACTTTTAGATGATTTAAAAAAATTTGTTTAATGTGTTTGATTTTCATTTGTTTCAAAAAGTTTTGTTTTAATGTGTTTGACATTCTTTTGATTAAAAAAACTTTTGTTTAAATGTGTTTGACTTTCATTTTGTTTAAAAAGCTTTGTTTGAATGTGTTTGAATTTCATTTGATTAAAAAAGCTATATTTGAATGAGTTTGACTTTTATATGATTTAAAAATATTTGTTTGAATGTGTTTGATTTTCATTTATTTCAAAAAGCTTTGTTTGAATGTGTTTGACATTCTTTTGATTAAAAAAAACTTTTGTTTGAATGTGTTTGACTTTCTTTTTGTTTAAAAATCTTTGTTTGAATGTGTTTGAATTTCATTTGATTAAAAAAGCTATGTTTGAATGAGTTTGACTTTCATATGATTTAAAAATATTTGTTTGAATGTGTTTGATTTTCATTTGATTCAAAAAGCTATGTTTGAATGTGTTTGACATTCATTTGATTCAAAAAGCTTTGTTTGAATGTGATTGACTTTCATTATATTCAAAAAACTTTGTTTGAATGTGTTTAACTTTCATTTGATTTTGAAAGATTTGTTTTAATGTGTTTGACTTTCATTAGACTCAAAAAGCTTGTTTGAATGTGTTTAACTTTCTTTTGATTCAAAAAGCTTAATTTGAATTTGTTTTACTTTATTTCGATTCAAAAAGAATTGTTTGAATGTGTTTAACTTTCATTAGATTCAAAAAGCTTTGTTTGATTGTATTTGACATTCATTTGATTCAAAAATATTTGTTTGAATGTATTTGATTTTCATTTGATTCAAAAAGCTTTGTTTGAATGTGTTTGACATTCATTTGATTCAAAAAGCTTTATTTGAATGTGTTTGACTATCATTATATTCAAAAAGGTTTGTTGGAATGTGTTTAACTTTAATTTGATTTTGAAAGATTTGTTTTAATGTGTTTGACTTTCATTTGATTCAAAAAGCTTGTTTGAATGTGTTTTTTAGTTTCTTTTGATTCAACAAGCTTAATTTGAATTTGTTTTACTTTATTTCGATTCAAAAATAATTGTTTGAATGTGTTTAACTTTCATTTGATTCAAAAAGCTTTGTTTGAATGTATTTGACTTTCATTTGATTCAAAAAGCTTTGTTTGAACGTGTTTAACTTTCATTTGATTCAAAAAGCTTTGTTTGAACGTATTTGACTTTATTTTGAATCAAAAAGATTTATTGGAATGTGTTTGACTTTCATTTGATTCAAAAAGCTTTGTTTGAATGTGTTTGACTTTTATTTGATTAAAAAAGCTATGTTTGAATGAGTTTAACTTTAATATGATTTAAAAAAATTTGTTTTAATGTGTTTGATTTTCATTTGTTTCAAAAAGCTTTGTTTTAATGTGTTTGACATTCTTTTGATTAAAAAAACTTTTGTTTTAATGTGTTTGACTTTCTTTTTGTTTAAAAATCTTTGTTTGAATGTGTTTGAATTTCATTTGATTAAAAAAGCTATGTTTGAATGAGTTTGACTTTCATATGATTTAAAAATATTTGTTTGAATGTGTTTGATTTTCATTTGATTCAAAAAGCTATGTTTGAATGTGTTTGACATTCATTTGATTCAAAATGCTTTATTTGAATGTGTTTGACTTTCATTATATTCAAAAAGCTTTGTTTGAATGTGTTTAACTTTCATTTGATTTTGAAAGATTTGTTTTAATGTGTTTGACTTTCATTAGACTCAAAAAGCTTGTTTGAATGTGTTTAACTTTCTTTTGATTCAAAAAGCTTAATTTGAATTCGTTTTACTTTATTTCGATTCAAAAAGAATTGTTTGAATGTGTTTAACTTTCATTAGATTCAAAAAGCTTTGTTTGATTGTATTTGACTTTCATTTGATTCTAAAAGCCTTGTTTTAATGTGTCTGACTTTCATTTGATTCAAAAACTTTTGTTTGAATGTGTTTGACTTTCTTTTGATTCAAAAAGTTTTGTTTGAACGTGACTGACTGTATTTGGATCCACTAAGATTTGTTTGAATGTGTTTGACTTTTATTTGATTCATAAAGCTTTGTTTGAACGTGTTTGACTTTCATTTGATTAAAAAAGCTCTGTTTGAATGTGTTTAACTTTCGTTTGATTCAAAAAGCTTTGTTTGAATGTGTTTGAGTTTATTTCGATTCAAAAACTTATATTTGAATGTGTTTGACTCTCATTTGATTCAAAAAGCATTGTTTGAATGTGTTTGACATTCATTAGATTCAAAAAGCATTGTTTAAATGTATTTGATTTTCATTAGATTCAAAAAGCTCCGTTTGAATGTGTTTGACTTTCATTTGATTTAAAAACTTTTGTTTGAATGTGTTTGACTTTCATTTGATTTATAGAGCTTTGTTTGGATGAGTTTGACATTCATTTGATTCAAAAATATTTGTTTGAATGTGTTTGATTTTCATTTGATTCAAAAAGCTTTGTTTAAATGTGTTTGACATTCATTTGATTCAAAAAGCTTTATTTGAATGTGTTTGACTATCATTATATTCAAAAAGGTTTGTTGGAATGTGTTTAACTTTAATTTGATTTTGAAAGATTTGTGTTAATGTGTTTGACTTTCATTTGATTCAAAAAGCTTGTTTGAATGTGTTTTTTAGTTTCTTTTGATTCAAAAAGCTTAATTTGAATTTGTTTTACTTTATTTCGATTCAAAAATAATTGGTTGAATGTGTTTAACTTTCAGTTGATTCAAAAATCTTTGTTTGAATGTATTTGACTTACATTTGATTCAAAAAGCTTCGTTTGAACGTGTTTGACTTTCATTTGATTCTAAAAGCTTTGTTTGAACGTATTTGACTTTATTTCGAATCAAAAAGATTTATTTGAATGTGTTTTACTTTCATTTGATTCAAAAAGCTTTGTTTGAATGTGTTTGACTTTCATTTGATTAAAAAGGCTATGTTTGAATGAGTTTGACTTTTATATGATTTAAAAAAATTTGTTTTAATGTGTTTGATTTTCATTTGTTTCAAAAAGCTTTGTTTTAATGTGTTTGACATTCTTCTGATTAAAAAAACTTTTGTTTTAATGTGTTTTACTTTCTTTTTGTTTAAAAAGCTTTGTTTGAATGTGTTTGAATTTCATTTGATTAAAAAAGCTATGTTTGAATGAGTTTGACTTTTATATGATTTAAAAATATTTGTTTGAATGTGTTTGATTTTCATTTGTTTCAAAAAGCTTTGTTTGAATGTGTTTGACATTTATTTGATTCAAAAAGCTTTATTTGAATGTGTTTGACTATCATTATATTCAAAAAGGTTTGTTGGAATGTGTTTAACTTTAATTTGATTTTGAAAGATTTGTTTTAATGTGTTTGACTTTCATTTGATTCAAAAAGCTTGTTTGAATGTGTTTTTTAGTTTCTTTTGATTTAACAAGCTTAATTTGAATTTGTTTTACTTTATTTCGATTCAAAAATAATTGTTTGAATGTGTTTAACTTTCATTTGATTCAAAAAGCTTTGTTTGAATGTATTTGACTTTCATTTGATTCAAAAAGCTTTGTTTGAACGTGTTTAACTTTCATTTGATTCAAAAAGCTTTGTTTGAACGTATTTGACTTTATTTTGAATCAAAAAGATTTATTTGAATGTGTTTGACTTTCATTTGATTCAAAAAGCTTTGTTTGAATGTGTTTGACTTTTATTTGATTAAAAAAGCTATGTTTGAATGAGTTTAACTTTAATATGATTTAAAAAAATTTGTTTTAATGTGTTTGATTTTCATTTGTTTCAAAAAGCTTTGTTTTAATGTGTTTGACATTCTTTTGATTAAAAAAACTTTTGTTTTAATGTGTTTGACTTTCTTTTTGTTTAAAAATCTTTGTTTGAATGTGTTTGAATTTCATTTGATTAAAAAAGCTATGTTTGAATGAGTTTGACTTTCATATGATTTAAAAATATTTATTTGAATGTGTTTGATTTTCATTTGATTCAAAAAGCTATGTTTGAATGTGTTTGACATTCATTTGATTCAAAAAGCTTTATTTGAATGTGTTTGACTTTCATTATATTCAAAAAGCTTTGTTTGAATGTGTTTAACTTTCATTTGATTTTGAAAGATTTGTTTTAATGTGTTTGACTTTCATTAGACTCAAAAAGCTTGTTTGAATGTGTTTAACTTTCTTTTGATTCAAAAAGCTTAATTTGAATTCGTTTTACTTTATTTCGATTCAAAAAGAATTGTTTGAATGTGTTTAACTTTCATTAGATTCAAAAAGCTTTGTTTGATTGTATTTGACTTTCATTTGATTCTAAAAGCCTTGTTTTAATGTGTCTGACTTTCATTTGATTCAAAAACTTTTGTTTGAATGTGTTTGACTTTCTTTTGATTCAAAAAGTTTTGTTTGAACGTGACTGACTGTATTTGGATCCACTAAGATTTGTTTGAATGTGTTTGACTTTTATTTGATTCATAAAGCTTTGTTTGAACGTGTTTGACTTTCATTTGATTAAAAAAGCTCTGTTTGAATGTGTTTAACTTTCGTTTGATTCAAAAAGCTTTGTTTGAATGTGTTTGAGTTTATTTCGATTCAAAAACTTATATTTGAATGTGTTTGACTCTCATTTGATTCAAAAAGCATTGTTTGAATGTGTTTGACATTCATTAGATTCAAAAAGCGTTGTTTAAATGTATTTGATTTTCATTAGATTCAAAAAGCTCCGTTTGAATGTGTTTGACTTTCATTTGATTTAAAAACCTTTGTTTGAATGTGTTTGACTTTCATTTGATTTATAGAGCTTTGTTTGGATGAGTTTGACATTCATTTGATTCAAAAATATTTGTTTGAATGTGTTTGATTTTCATTTGATTCAAAAAGCTTTGTTTAAATGTGTTTGACATTCATTTGATTCAAAAAGCTTTATTTGAATGTGTTTGACTATCATTATATTCAAAAAGGTTTGTTGGAATGTGTTTAACTTTAATTTGATTTTGAAAGATTTGTGTTAATGTGTTTGACTTTCATTTGATTCAAAAAGCTTGTTTGAATGTGTTTTTTAGTTTCTTTTGATTCAAAAAGCTTAATTTGAATTTGTTTTACTTTATTTCGATTCAAAAATAATTGGTTGAATGTGTTTAACTTTCATTTGATTCAAAAATCTTTGTTTGAATGTATTTGACTTACATTTGATTCAAAAAGCTTCGTTTGAACGTGTTTGACTTTCATTTGATTCTAAAAGCTTTGTTTGAACGTATTTGACTTTATTTCGAATCAAAAAGATTTATTTGAATGTGTTTTACTTTCATTTGATTCAAAAAGCTTTGTTTGAATGTGTTTGACTTTCATTTGATTAAAAAGGCTATGTTTGAATGAGTTTGACTTTTATATGATTTAAAAAAATTTGTTTTAATGTGTTTGATTTTCATTTGTTTCAAAAAGCTTTGTTTTAATGTGTTTGACATTCTTCTGATTAAAAAAACTTTTGTTTTAATGTGTTTTACTTTCTTTTTGTTTAAAAAGCTTTGTTTGAATGTGTTTGAATTTCATTTGATTAAAAAAGCTATGTTTGAATGAGTTTGACTTTTATATGATTTAAAAATATTTGTTTGAATGTGCTTGATTTTCATTTGTTTCAAAAAGCTTTGTTTGAATGTGTTTGACATTCATTTGATTCAAAAAGCTTTATTTGAATGTGTTTGACTATCATTATAATATTCAAAAAGGTTTGTTGGAATGTGTTTAACTTTAATTTGATTTTGAAAGATTTGTGTTAATGTGTTTGACTTTCATTTGATTCAAAACGCTTGTTTGAATGTGTTTTTTAGTTTCTTTTTATTCAACAAGCTTAATTTGAATTTGTTCTACTTTATTTCGATTTAAAAATAATTGGTTGAATGTGTTTAACTTTCATTTGATTTAAAAATATTTGTTTGAATGTATTTGACTTACATTTGATTCAAAAAGCTTCGTTTGAACGTGTTTGACTTTCATTTGATTCAAAAAGCTTTGTTTGAACGTATTTGACTTTATTTCGAATCAAAAAGATTTATTTGAATGTGTTTGACTTTCATTTGATTCAAAAAGCTTTGTTTGAATGTCTTTGACTTTCATTTGATTAAAAAAGCTATGTTTGAATGAGTTTGACTTTTATATGATTTAAAAAAATTTGTTTTAATGTGTTTGATTTTCATTTGTTTCAAAAAGCTTTGTTTTAATGTGTTTGACATTCTTTTGATTAAAAAAACTTTTGTTTTAATGTGTTTGACTTTCTTTTTGTTTAAAAAGCTTTGTTTGAATGTGTTTGAATTTCATTTGATTAAAAAAGCTATGTTTGAATGAGTTTGACTTTTATATGATTTAAAAATATTTGTTTGAATGTGTTTGATTTTCATTTGTTTCAAAAAGCTTTGTTTGAATGTGTTTGACATTCTTTTGATTAAAAAAACTTTTGTTTGAATGTGTTTGACTTTCTTTTTGTTTAAAAAGATTTATTTTAATGTGTTTGACTATCATTATACTTTCATTTGATTTAAAAACTTTTGTTTGAATGTGTTTGATTTTCATTTGATTCAAAAAGCCTTGTTTTAATGTGTTTGACTGTATTTCGATCCAAAAAGATTTATTGAACGTGTTTGACTTTCATTTAATTCAAAAAGCTTTGTTTGAACGTATTTGACTTTATTTCGAATCAAAAAGATTTATTTGAATGTGTTTGACTTTCATTTGATTCAAAAAGCTTTGTTTGAATGTGTTTGACTTTCATTTGATTAAAAAAGCTATGTTTGAATGAGTTTGACTTTTATATGATTTAAAAAAAATTGTTTTAATGTGTTTAATTTTCCTTTGTTTCAAAAAGCTTTGTTTGAATGTGTTTGACATTCTTTTGATTAAAAAAACTTTTGTTTTAATGTGTTTGACTTTCTTTTTGTTTAAAAAGCTTTGTTTGAATGTGTTTGAATTTCATTTGATTAAAAAAGCTATGTTTGAATGAGTTTGACTTTTATATGATTTAAAAATATTTGTTTGAATGTGTTTGATTTTCATTTGTTTCAAAAAGCTTTGTTTGAATGTGTTTGACATTCTTTTGATTAAAAAAAACTTTTGTTTGAATGTGTTTGACTTTCTTTTTGTTTAAAAAGATTTATTTTAATGTGTTTGACTATCATTATATTTTTATTTGATTTAAAAACTTTTGTTTGAATGTGTTTGACTTTCATTTGATTTAAAGAGCTTTGTTTGGACGATTTTGACATTCATTTGATTCAAAAATATTTGTTTGAATGTGTTTGATTTTCATTTGATTCAAAAAGCCTTGTTTTAATGTGTTTGACTGTATTTCGATCCAAAAAGATTTATTGAACGTGTTTGACTTTCATTTAATTCAAAAAGCTTTGTTTGAACGTATTTGACTTTATTTCGAATCAAAAAGATTTATTTGAATGTGTTTGACTTTCATTTGATTCAAAAAGCTTTGTTTGAATGTGTTTGACTTTCATTTGATTAAAAAAGCTATGTTTGAATGTGTTTAATTTTCCTTTGTTTCAACAAGCTTTGTTTTATTGTGTTTGACATTCTTTTGATTAAAAAAACTTTTGTTTTAATGTGTTTGACTTTCTTTTTGTTTAAAAAGCTTTGTTTGAATGTGTTTGAATTTCATTTGATTAAAAAAGCTATGTTTGAATGAGTTTGACTTTTATATGATTTAAAAATATTTGTTTGAATGTCTTTGATTTTCATTTGTTTCAAAAAGCTTTGTTTGAATGTGTTTGACATTCTTTTGATTAAAAAAACTTTTGGTTGAATGTGTTTGACTTTCTTTTTGTTTAAAAGTCTTTGTTTGAATTTGTTTGAATTTCATTTGATTAAAAAAGCTATGTTTGAAAGAGTTTGACATTCATTTGATTTAAAAATATTTGTTTGAATGTGTTTGATTTTCATTTGATTCAAAAAGCTATGTTTGAATGTGTTTGACATTCATTTGATTCAAAATGCTTTGTTTGAATGTGTTTGACTTTCATTATATTCAAAAAGCTTTGTTTGAATGTGTTTAACTTTCATTTGATTTTGAAAGATTTGTTTTAATGTGTTTGACTTTCATTAGACTCAAAAAGCTTGTTTGAATGTGTTTAACTTTCTTTTGATTCAAAAAGCTTAATTTGAATTTGTTTTACTTTATTTCGATTCAAAAAGAATTGTTTGAATGTGTTTAACTTTCATTAGATTCAAAAAGCTTTGTTTGAATGTATTTGACTTTCATTTGATTCAAAAAGCTTTGTTTGAACGTGTTTGACTTTCATTTGATTCAAAAACCTTTGTTTGAACGTATTTGACTTTATTTCGAATTAAAAAGATTTATTTGAATGTGTTTGACTTTCATTTAATTCAAAAAGCTTTGTTTGAATGTGTTTGACTTTCATTTGATTAAAAAAGCTATGTTTGAACGAGTTTGACTTTTATATGATTTAAAAAAAATTTGTTTTAATGTGTTTGATTTTCATTTGTTTCAAAAAGCTTTGTTTTAATGTGTTTGACATTCTTTTGATTAAAAAAACTTTTGTTTTAATGTGTTTGACTTTCATTTTGTTTAAAAAGCTTTGTTTGAATGTGTTTGAATTTCATTTGATTAAAAAAGCTATGTTTGAATGAGTTTGACTTTTATATGATTTAAAAATATTTGTTTGAATGTGTTTGATTTTCATTTATTTCAAAAAGCTTTGTTTGAATGTGTTTGACATTCTTTTGATTAAAAAAAACTTTTGTTTGAATGTGTTTGACTTTCTTTTTGTTTAAAAATCTTTGTTTGAATGTGTTTGAATTTCATTTGATTAAAAAAGCTATGTTTGAATGAGTTTGACTTTCATATGATTTAAAAATATTTGTTTGAATGTGTTTGATTTGCATTTGATTCAAATAGCTATGTTTGAATGTGTTTGACATTCATTTGATTCAAAAAGCTTTGTTTGAATGTGATTGACTTTCATTATATTCAAAAAACTTTGTTTGAAGGTGTTTAACTTTCATTTGATTTTGAAAGATTTGTTTTAATGTGTTTGACTTTCATTAGACTCAAAAAGCTTGTTTGAATGTGTTTAACTTTCTTTTGATTCAAAAAGCTTAATTTGAATTTGTTTTACTTTATTTCGATTCAAAAAGAATTGTTTGAATGTGTTTAACTTTCATTAGATTCAAAAAGCTTTGTTTGATTGTATTTGACATTCATTTGATTCAAAAATAGTTGTTTGAATGTGTTTGATTTTCATTTGATTCAAAAAGCTTTGTTTGAATGTGTTTGACATTCTTTTGATTAAAAAAACTTTTGTTTGAATGTGTTTGACTTTCTTTTTGTTTAAAAAGATTTATTTTAATGTGTTTGACTATCATTATACTTTCATTTGATTTAAAAACTTTTGTTTGAATGTGTTTGACTTTCATTTGATTTAAAGAGCTTTGTTTGGACGAGTTTGACATTCATTTGATTCAAAAATATTTGTTTGAATGTGTTTGATTTTCATTTGATTCAAAAAGCCTTGTTTTAATGTGTTTGACTGTATTTCGATCCAAAAAGATTTATTGAACGTGTTTGACTTTCATTTAATTCAAAAAGCTTTGTTTGAACGTATTTGACTTTATTTCGAATCAAAAAGATTTATTTGAATGTGTTTGACTTTCATTTGATTCAAAAAGCTTTGTTTGAATGTGTTTGACTTTCATTTGATTCAAAAAGCTTTGTTTGAATGTGTTTGACTTTCATTTGATTAAAAAAGCTATGTTTGAATGTGTTTAATTTTCCTTTGTTTCAACAAGCTTTGTTTTATTGTGTTTGACATTCTTTTGATTAAAAAAACTTTTGTTTTAATGTGTTTGACTTTCTTTTTGTTTAAAAAGCTTTGTTTGAATGTGTTTGAATTTCATTTGATTAAAAAAGCTATGTTTGAATGAGTTTGACTTTTATATGATTTAAAAATATTTGTTTGAATGTCTTTGATTTTCATTTGTTTCAAAAAGCTTTGTTTGAATGTGTTTGACATTCTTTTGATTAAAAAAACTTTTGGTTGAATGTGTTTGACTTTCTTTTTGTTTAAAAGTCTTTGTTTGAATTTGTTTGAATTTCATTTGATTAAAAAAGCTATGTTTGAAAGAGTTTGACATTCATTTAATTTAAAAATATTTGTTTGAATGTGTTTGATTTTCATTTGATTCAAAAAGCTATGTTTGAATGTGTTTGACATTCATTTGATTCAAAATGCTTTGTTTGAATGTGTTTGACTTTCATTATATTCAAAAAGCTTTGTTTGAATGTGTTTAACTTTCATTTGATTTTGAAAGATTTGTTTTAATGTGTTTGACTTTCATTAGACTCAAAAAGCTTGTTTGAATGTGTTTAACTTTCTTTTGATTCAAAAAGCTTAATTTGAATTTGTTTTACTTTATTTCGATTCAAAAAGAATTGTTTGAATGTGTTTAACTTTCATTAGATTCAAAAAGCTTTGTTTGAATGTATTTGACTTTCATTTGATTCAAAAAGCTTTGTTTGAACGTGTTTGACTTTCATTTGATTCAAAAACCTTTGTTTGAACGTATTTGACTTTATTTCGAATTAAAAAGATTTATTTGAATGTGTTTGACTTTCATTTAATTCAAAAAGCTTTGTTTGAATGTGTTTGACTTTCATTTGATTAAAAAAGCTATGTTTGAACGAGTTTGACTTTTATATGATTTAAAAAAATTTGTTTTAATGTGTTTGATTTTCATTTGTTTCAAAAAGCTTTGTTTTAATGTGTTTGACATTCTTTTGATTAAAAAAACTTTTGTTTTAATGTGTTTGACTTTCATTTTGTTTAAAAAGCTTTGTTTGAATGTGTTTGAATTTCATTTGATTAAAAAAGCTATGTTTGAATGAGTTTGACTTTTATATGATTTAAAAATATTTGTTTGAATGTGTTTGATTTTCATTTATTTCAAAAAGCTTTGTTTGAATGTGTTTGACATTCTTTTTGATTAAAAAAAACTTTTGTTTGAATGTGTTTGACTTTCTTTTTGTTTAAAAATCTTTGTTTGAATGTGTTTGAATTTCATTTGATTAAAAAAGCTATGTTTGAATGAGTTTGACTTTCATATGATTTAAAAATATTTGTTTGAATGTGTTTGATTTTCATTTGATTCAAATAGCTATGTTTGAATGTGTTTGACATTCATTTGATTCAAAAAGCTTTGTTTGAATGTGATTGACTTTCATTATATTCAAAAAACTTTGTTTGAAGGTGTTTAACTTTCATTTGATTTTGAAAGATTTGTTTTAATGTGTTTGACTTTCATTAGACTCAAAAAGCTTGTTTGAATGTGTTTAACTTTCTTTTGATTCAAAAAGCTTAATTTGAATTTGTTTTACTTTATTTCGATTCAAAAAGAATTGTTTGAATGTGTTTAACTTTCATTAGATTCAAAAAGCTTTGTTTGATTGTATTTGACATTCATTTGATTCAAAAATAGTTGTTTGAATGTGTTTGATTTTCATTTGATTCAAAAAGCTTTGTTTGAATGTGTTTGACATTCTTTTGATTAAAAAAACTTTTGTTTGAATGTGTTTGACTTTCTTTTTGTTTAAAAAGATTTATTTTAATGTGTTTGACTATCATTATACTTTCATTTGATTTAAAAACTTTTGTTTGAATGTGTTTGACTTTCATTTGATTTAAAGAGCTTTGTTTGGACGAGTTTGACATTCATTTGATTCAAAAATATTTGTTTGAATGTGTTTGATTTTCATTTGATTCAAAAAGCCTTGTTTTAATGTGTTTTACTGTATTTCGATCCAAAAAGATTTATTGAACGTGTTTGACTTTCATTTAATTCAAAAAGCTTTGTTTGAACGTATTTGACTTTATTTCGAATCAAAAAGATTTATTTGAATGTGTTTGACTTTCATTTGATTCAAAAAGCTTTGTTTGAATGTGTTTGACTTTCATTTGATTAAAAAAGCTATGTTTGAATGAGTTTGACTTTTATATGATTTAAAAAAAATTGTTTTAATGTGTTTAATTTTCCTTTGTTTCAAAAAGCTTTGTTTGAATGTGTTTGACATTCTTTTGATTAAAAAAACTTTTGTTTTAATGTGTTTGACTTTCTTTTTGTTTAAAAAGCTTTGTTTGAATGTGTTTGAATTTCATTTGATTAAAAAAGCTATGTTTGAATGAGTTTGACTTTTATATGATTTAAAAATATTTGTTTGAATGTGTTTGATTTTCATTTGTTTCAAAAAACTTTGTTTGAATGTGTTTGACATTCTTTTGATTAAAAAAACTTTTGTTTGAATGTGTTTGACTTTCTTTTTGTTTAAAAAGATTTATTTTAATGTGTTTGACTATCATTATATTTTCATTTGATTTAAAAACTTTTGTTTGAATGTGTTTGACTTTCATTTGATTTAAAGAGCTTTGTTTGGACGAGTTTGACATTCATTTGATTCAAAAATATTTGTTTGAATGTGTTTGATTTTCATTTGATTCAAAAAGCCTTGTTTTAATGTGTTTGACTGTATTTCGATCCAAAAAGATTTATTGAACGTGTTTGACTTTCATTTAATTCAAAAAGCTTTGTTTGAACGTATTTGACTTTATTTCGAATCAAAAAGATTTATTTGAATGTGTTTGACTTTCATTTGATTCAAAAAGCTTTGTTTGAATGTGTTTGACTTTCATTTGATTAAAAAAGCTATGTTTGAATGTGTTTAATTTTCCTTTGTTTCAACAAGCTTTGTTTTATTGTGTTTGACATTCTTTTGATTAAAAAATCTTTTGTTTTAATGTGTTTGACTTTCTTTTTGTTTAAAAAGCTTTGTTTGAATGTGTTTGAATTTCATTTGATTAAAAAAGCTATGTTTGAATGAGTTTGACTTTTATATGATTTAAAAATATTTGTTTGAATGTCTTTGATTTTCATTTGTTTCAAAAAGCTTTGTTTGAATGTGTTTGACATTCTTTTGATTAAAAAAACTTTTGGTTGAATGTGTTTGACTTTCTTTTTGTTTAAAAGTCTTTGTTTGAATGTGTTTGAATTTCATTTGATTAAAAAAAGCTATGTTTGAAAGAGTTTGACATTCATATGATTTAAAAATATTTGTTTGAATGTGTTTGATTTTCATTTGATTCAAAAAGCTATGTTTGAATGTGTTTGACATTCATTTGATTCAAAAAGCTTTGTTTGAATGTGTTTGACTTTCATTATATTCAAAAAGCTTTGTTTGAATGTGTTTAACTTTCATTTGATTTTGAAAGATTTGTTTTAATGTGTTTGACTTTCATTAGACTCAAAAAGCTTGTTTGAATGTGTTTAACTTTCTTTTGATTCAAAAAGCTTAATTTGAATTTGTTTTACTTTATTTCGATTCAAAAAGAATTGTTTGAATGTGTTTAACTTTCATTAGATTCAAAAAGCTTTGTTTGAATGTATTTGACTTTCATTTGATTCAAAAAGCTTTGTTTGAACGTGTTTGACTTTCATTTGATTCAAAAACCTTTGTTTGAACGTATTTGACTTTATTTCGAATTAAAAAGATTTATTTGAATGTGTTTGACTTTCATTTAATTCAAAAAGCTTTGTTTGAATGTGTTTGACTTTCATTTGATTAAAAAAGCTATGTTTGAACGAGTTTGACTTTTATATGATTTAAAAAAATTTGTTTTAATGTGTTTGATTTTCATTTGTTTCAAAAAGCTTTGTTTTAATGTGTTTGACATTCTTTTGATTAAAAAAACTTTTGTTTTAATGTGTTTGACTTTCATTTTGTTTAAAAAGCTTTGTTTGAATGTGTTTGAATTTCATTTGATTAAAAAATCTATGTTTGAATGAGTTTGACTTTTATATGATTTAAAAATATTTGTTTGAATGTGTTTGATTTTCATTTATTTCAAAAAGCTTTGTTTGAATGTGTTTGACATTCTTTTGATTAAAAAAAACTTTTGTTTGAATGTGTTTGACTTTCTTTTTGTTTAAAAATCTTTGTTTGAATGTGTTTGAATTTCATTTGATTAAAAAAGCTATGTTTGAATAAGTTTGACTTTCATATGATTTAAAAATATTTGTTTGAATGTGTTTGATTTTCATTTGATTCAAAAAGCTATGTTTGAATGTGTTTGACATTCATTTGATTCAAAAAGCTTTGTTTGAATGTGATTGACTTTCATTATATTCAAAAAACTTTGTTTGAATGTGTTTAACTTTCATTTGATTTTGAAAGATTTGTTTTAATGTGTTTGACTTTCATTAGACTCAAAAAGCTTGTTTGAATGTGTTTTAACTTTCTTTTGATTCAAAAAGCTTAATTTGAATTTGTTTTACTTTATTTCGATTCAAAAAGAATTGTTTGAATGTGTTTAACTTTCATTAGATTCAAAAAGCTTTGTTTGATTGTATTTGACATTCATTTGATTCAAAAATATTTGTTTGAATGTGTTTGATTTTCATTTGATTCAAAAAGCTTTGTTTGAATGTGTTTGACTTTCATTTGATTAAAAAAGCTATGTTTGAATGTGTTTAATTTTCCTTTGTTTCAACAAGCTTTGTTTTATTGTGTTTGACATTCTTTTGATTAAAAAAACTTTTGTTTTAATGTGTTTGACTTTCTTTTTGTTTAAAAAGCTTTGTTTGAATGTGTTTGAATTTCATTTGATTAAAAAAGCTATGTTTGAATGAGTTTGACTTTTATATGATTTAAAAAATATTTGTTTGAATGTCTTTGATTTTCATTTGTTTCAAAAAGCTTTGTTTGAATGTGTTTGAATTTCATTTGATTAAAAAAGCTATGTTTGAATGAGTTTGACTTTTATATGATTTAAAAATATTTGTTTGAATGTGTTTGATTTTCATTTGTTTCAAAAAGCTTTGTTTGAATGTGTTTGACATTCTTTTGATTAAAAAAACTTTTGTTTGAATGTGTTTGACTTTCTTTTTGTTTAAAAAGATTTATTTTAATGTGTTTGACTATCATTATACTTTCATTTGATTTAAAAACTTTTGTTTGAATGTGTTTGACTTTCATTTGATTTAAAGAGCTTGGTTTGGACGAGTTTGACATTCATTTGATTTAAAAATATTTGTTTGAATGTGTTTGATTTTTCATTTGATTCAAAAAGCCTTGTTTTAATGTGTTTGACTGTATTTCGATCCAAAAAGATTTATTGAACGTGTTTGACTTACATTTAATTCAAAAAGCTTTGTTTGAACGTATTTGACTTTATTTCGAATCAAAAAGATTTATTTGAATGTGTTTGACTTTCATTTGATTCAAAAAGCTTTGTTTGAATGTGTTTGACTTTCATTTGATTAAAAAAGCTATGTTTGAATGAGTTTGACTTTTATATGATTTAAAAAAAAATTGTTTTAATGTGTTTAATTTTCCTTTGTTTCAAAAAGCTTTGTTTGAATGTGTTTGACATTCTTTTGATTAAAAAAACTTTTGTTTTAATGTGTTTGACTTTCTTTTTGTTTAAAAAGCTTTGTTTGAATGTGTTTGAATTTCATTTGATTAAAAAAGCTATGTTTGAATGAGTTTGACTTTTATATGATTTAAAAATATTTGTTTGAATGTGTTTGATTTTCATTTGTTTCAAAAAGCTTTGTTTGAATGTGTTTGACATTCTTTTGATTAAAAAAACTTTTGTTTGAATGTGTTTGACTTTCTTTTTGTTTAAAAAGATTTATTTTAATGTGTTTGACTATCATTATATTTTCATTTGATTTAAAAACTTTTGTTTGAATGTGTTTGACTTTCATTTGATTTAAAGAGCTTTGTTTGGACGAGTTTGACATTCATTTGATTCAAAAATATTTGTTTGAATGTGTTTGATTTTCATTTGATTCAAAAAGCCTTGTTTTAATGTGTTTGACTGTATTTCGATCCAAAAAGATTTATTGAACGTGTTTGACTTTCATTTAATTCAAAAAGCTTTGTTTGAACGTATCTGACTTTATTTCGAATCAAAAAGATTTATTTGAATGTGTTTGACTTTCATTTGATTCAAAAAGCTTTGTTTGAATGTGTTTGACTTTCATTTGATTAAAAAAGCTATGTTTGAATGTGTTTAATTTTCCTTTGTTTCAACAAGCTTTGTTTTATTGTGTTTGACATTCTTTTGATTAAAAAAAACTTTTGTTTTAATGTGTTTGACTTTCTTTTTGTTTAAAAAGCTTTGTTTGAATGTGTTTGAATTTCATTTGATTAAAAAAGCTATGTTTGAATGATTTTGACTTTTATATGATTTAAAAATATTTGTTTGAATGTCTTTGATTTTCATTTGTTTCAAAAAGCTTTGTTTGAATGTGTTTGACATTCTTTTGATTAAAAAAACTTTTGGTTGAATGTGTTTGACTTTCTTTTTGTTTAAAAGTCTTTGTTTGAATGTGTTTGAATTTCATTTGATTAAAAAAGCTATGTTTGAAAGAGTTTGACATTCATATGATTTAAAAATATTTGTTTGAATGTGTTTTGATTTTCATTTGATTCAAAAAGCTATGTTTGAATGTGTTTGACATTCATTTGATTCAAAAAGCTTTGTTTGAATGTGTTTGACTTTCATTATATTCAAAAAGCTTTGTTTGAATGTGTTTAACTTTCATTTGATTTTGAAAGATTTGTTTTAATGTGTTTGACTTTCATTAGACTCAAAAAGCTTGTTTGAATGTGTTTAACTTTCTTTTGATTCAAAAAGCTTAATTTGAATTTGTTTTACTTTATTTCGATTCAAAAAGAATTGTTTGAATGTGTTTAACTTTCATTAGATTCAAAAAGCTTTGTTTGATTGTATTTGACATTCATTTGATTCAAAAATATTTGTTTGAATGTGTTTGATTTTCATTTGATTCAAAAAGCTTTGTTTGAATGTGTTTGACTTTCATTTGATTAAAAAAGCTATGTTTGAATGTGTTTAATTTTCCTTTGTTTCAACAAGCTTTGTTTTATTGTGTTTGACATTCTTTTGATTAAAAAAACTTTTGTTTTAATGTGTTTGACTTTCTTTTTGTTTAAAAAGCTTTGTTTGAATGTGTTTGAATTTCATTTGATTAAAAAAGCTATGTTTGAATGAGTTTGACTTTTATATGATTTAAAAATATTTGTTTGAATGTCTTTGATTTTCATTTGTTTCAAAAAGCTTTGTTTGAATGTGTTTGAATTTCATTTGATTAAAAAAGCTATGTTTGAATGAGTTTGACTTTTATATGATTTAAAAATATTTGTTTGAATGTGTTTGATTTTCATTTGTTTCAAAAAGCTTTGTTTGAATGTGTTTGACATTCTTTTGATTAAAAAAACTTTTGTTTGAATGTGTTTGACTTTCTTTTTGTTTAAAAAGATTTATTTTAATGTGTTTGACTATCATTATACTTTCATTTGATTTAAAAACTTTTGTTTGAATGTGTTTGACTTTCATTTGATTTAAAGAGCTTGGTTTGGACGAGTTTGACATTCATTTGATTTAAAAATATTTGTTTGAATGTGTTTGATTTTCATTTGATTCAAAAAAGCCTTGTTTTAATGTGTTTGACTGTATTTCGATCCAAAAAGATTTATTGAACGTGTTTGACTTTCATTTAATTCAAAAAGCTTTGTTTGAACGTATTTGACTTTATTTCGAATCAAAAAGATTTATTTGAATGTGTTTGACTTTCATTTGATTCAAAAAGCTTTGTTTGAATGTGTTTGACTTTCATTTGATTAAAAAAGCTATGTTTGAATGAGTTTGACTTTTATATGATTTAAAAAAAATTGTTTGAATGTGTTTAATTTTCCTTTGTTTCAAAAAGCTTTGTTTGAATGTGTTTGACATTCTTTTGATTAAAAAAACTTTTGTTTTTATGTGTTTGACTTTCTTTTTGTTTAAAAAGCTTTGTTTGAATGTGTTTGAATTTCATTTGATTAAAAAAAGCTATGTTTGAATGAGTTTGACTTTTATATGATTTAAAAATATTTGTTTGAATGTGTTTGATTTTCATTTGTTTCAAAAAGCTTTGTTTGAATGTGTTTGACATTCTTTTGATTAAAAAAAACTTTTGTTTGAATGTGTTTGACTTTCTTTTTGTTTAAAAAGATTTATTTTAATGTGTTTGACTATCATTATATTTTCATTTGATTTAAAAACTTTTGTTTGAATGTGTTTGACTTTCATTTGATTTAAAGAGCTTTGTTTGGACGAGTTTGACATTCATTTGATTCAAAAATATTTGTTTGAATGTGTTTGATTTTCATTTGATTCAAAAAGCCTTGTTTTAATGTGTTTGACTGTATTTCGATCCAAAAAGATTTATTGAACGTGTTTGACTTTCATTTTAATTCAAAAAGCTTTGTTTGAACGTATCTGACTTTATTTCGAATCAAAAAGATTTATTTGAATGTGTTTGACTTTCATTTGATTCAAAAAGCTTTGTTTGAATGTGTTTGACTTTCATTTGATTAAAAAAGCTATGTTTGAATGTGTTTAATTTTCCTTTGTTTCAACAAGCTTTGTTTTATTGTGTTTGACATTCTTTTGATTAAAAAAAACTTTTGTTTTAATGTGTTTGACTTTCTTTTTGTTTAAAAAGCTTTGTTTGAATGTGTTTGAATTTCATTTGATTAAAAAAGCTATGTTGAATGAGTTTGACTTTTATATGATTTAAAAATATTTGTTTGAATGTCTTTGATTTTCATTTGTTTCAAAAAGCTTTGTTTGAATGTGTTTGACATTCTTTTGATTAAAAAAACTTTTGGTTGAATGTGTTTGACTTTCTTTTTGTTTAAAAATCTTTGTTTGAATGTGTTTGAATTTCATTTGATTAAAAAAGCTATGTTTGAAAGAGTTTGACATTCATATGATTTAAAAATATTTGTTTGAATGTGTTTGATTTTCATTTGATTCAAAAAGCTATGTTTTGAATGTGTTTGACATTCATTTGATTCAAAAAGCTTTGTTTGAATGTGTTTGACTTTCATTATATTCAAAAAAGCTTTGTTTGAATGTGTTTAACTTTCATTTGATTTTGAAAGATTTGTTTTAATGTGTTTGACTTTCATTAGACTCAAAAAGCTTGTTTGAATGTGTTTAACTTTCTTTTGATTCAAAAAGCTTAATTTGAATTTGTTTTACTTTATTTCGATTCAAAAAGAATTGTTTGAATGTGTTTAACTTTCATTAGATTCAAAAAGCTTTGTTTGAAGTATTTGACTTTCATTTGATTCAAAAAGCTTTGTTTGAACGTGTTTGACTTTCATTTGATTCAAAAACCTTTGTTTGAACGTATTTGACTTTATTTCGAATTAAAAAGATTTATTTGAATGTGTTTGACTTTCATTTAATTCAAAAAGCTTTGTTTGAATGTGTTTGACTTTCATTTGATTAAAAAAGCTATGTTTGAACGAGTTTGACTTTTATATGATTTAAAAAAATTTGTTTTAATGTGTTTGATTTTCATTTGTTTCAAAAAAGCTTTGTTTTAATGTGTTTGACATTCTTTTGATTAAAAAAACTTTTGTTTTAATGTGTTTGACTTTCATTTTGTTTAAAAAGCTTTGTTTGAATGTGTTTTGAATTTCATTTGATTAAAAAAGCTATGTTTGAATGAGTTTGACTTTTATATGATTTAAAAATATTTGTTTGAATGTGTTTTGATTTTCATTTATTTCAAAAAGCTTTGTTTGAATGTGTTTGACATTCTTTTGATTAAAAAAAAACTTTTGTTTGAATGTGTTTGACTTTCTTTTTGTTTAAAAATCTTTGTTTGAATGTGTTTGAATTTCATTTGATTAAAAAAGCTATGTTTGAATGAGTTTGACTTTCATATGATTAAAAAAATTTTTGTTTGAATGTGTTTGATTTTCATTTGATTCAAAAAGCTATGTTTGAATGTGTTTGACATTCATTTGATTCAAAAAGCTTTGTTTGAATGTGTTTGATTTTCATTTGATTCAAAAAAGCTTTGTTTGAATGTGTTTGACTTTCATTTGATTAAAAAAAGCTATGTTTGAATGTGTTTAATTTTCCTTTGTTTCAACAAGCTTTGTTTTATTGTGTTTGACATTCTTTTGATTAAAAAAACTTTTGTTTTAATGTGTTTGACTTTTCTTTTTGTTTAAAATGCTTTGTTTGAATGTGTTTGAATTTCATTTGATTAAAAAAGCTATGTTTGAATGAGTTTGACTTTTATATGATTTAAAAATATTTGTTTGAATGTCTTTGATTTTCATTTATTTCAAAAAGCTTTGTTTGAATGTGTTTGACATTCTTTTGATTAAAAAAACTTTTGGTTGAATGTGTTTGACTTTCTTTTTGTTTAAAAATCTTTGTTTGAATGTGTTTGAATTTCATTTGATTAAAAAAGCTATGTTTGAAAGAGTTTGACATTCATATGATTTAAAAAATATTTGTTTGAATGTGTTTGATTTTCATTTGATTCAAAAAGCTATGTTTTGAATGTGTTTGACATTCATTTGATTCAAAAAGCTTTGTTTGAATGTGATTGACTTTCATTATATTAAAAAAAACTTTGTTTGAATGTGTTTAACTTTCATTTGATTTTGAAAGATTTGTTTTAATGTGTTTGACTTTCATTAGACTCAAAAAGCTTGTTTGAATGTGTTTAACTTTCTTTTGATTCAAAAAGCTTAATTTTGAATTTGTTTTACTTTATTTCGATTCAAAAAGAATTGTTTGAATGTGTTTAACTTTCATTAGATTCAAAAAGCTTTGTTTGATTGTATTTGACATTCATTTAATTCAAAAATATTTGTTTGAATGTGTTTTGATTTTCATTTGATTCAAAAAGCTTTGTTTGAATGTGTTTGACATTCATTTGATTCAAAAAGCTTTATTTGAATGTGTTTTGACTATCATTATATTCAAAAAGGTTTGTTGGAATGTGTTTAACTTTAATTTGATTTTTAAAGATTTGTTTTAATGTGTTTTGACTTTCATTTGATTCAAAAAGCTTGTTTGAATGTGTTTTTTAGTTTCTTTTGATTCAACAAGCTTAATTTGAATTTGTTTTACTTTATTTCGATTCAAAAATAATTGTTTGAATGTGTTTAACTTTCATTTGATTCAAAAAGCTTTGTTTGAATTTATTTGACTTTCATTTGATTCAAAAAGCTTTGTTTGAACGTGTTTAACTTTCATTTGATTCAAAAAGCTTTGTTTGAACGTATTTTGACTTTATTTTTGAATCAAAAAGATTTATTTGAATGTGTTTGACTTTCATTTGATTCAAAAAGCTTTGTTTGAATGTGTTTGACTTTCATTTGATTAAAAAAAGCTATGTTTGAATGAGTTTGACTTTTATATGATTTAAAAAAAATTTGTTTTAATGTGTTTGATTTTCATTTGTTTTCAAAAAGTTTGTTTTAATGTGTTTGACATTCTTTTGATTAAAAAAACTTTTGTTTTAATGTGTTTGACTTTCTTTTTGTTTAAAAATCTTTGTTTGAATGTGTTTTGAATTTCATTTGATTAAAAAAGCTATGTTTGAATGAGTTTGACTTTCTTTTTGTTTAAAAAGATTTATTTTAATGTGTTTGACTATCATTATACTTTCATTTGATTTAAAAACTTTTGTTTGAATGTGTTTGACTTTCATTTGATTTAAAGAGCTTTGTTTGGACGAGTTTGACATTCATTTGATTCAAAAATATTTGTTTGAATGTGTTTGATTTTCATTTGATTCAAAAAGCCTTGTTTTTAATGTGTTTGACTTTCATTTGATTCAAAAACTTTTGTTTGAATGTGTTTGACTTTCTTTTTATTCAAAAAGTTTTGTTTGAACGTGATTGACTGTACTTGGATCCACTTAGATTTGTTTGAATGTGTTTGACTTTTATTTGATTCATAAAGCTTTGTTTGAACGTGTTTGACTTTCATTTGATTAAAAAAGCTCTGTTTGAATGTGTTTAACTTTCGTTTGATTCAAGAAGCTTTGTTTGAATGTGTTTGAGTTTATTTCGATTCAAAAACATATATTTGAATGTGTTTGACTCTCATTTGATTCAAAAAGCTTTGTTTGAATGTGTTTGACATTCATTAGATTCAAGGAGCTTTGTTTGAATGTATTTGATTTTCATTTGATTCAAAAAGCTCTGTTTGAATGTGTTTGACTTTCATTTGATTTAAAAGCTTTTTGTTTGAATGTGTTTTGACTTTTGATTTAAAGAGCTTTGTTTGGACGAGTTTGATTCATTTGATTATTTGTTTTAATGTGTTTGATTTCAAAAGCTTTGTTTGAATGTGTTTGACATTCATTTGATTCAAAAAGCTTTTTTGAATGTGTTTGACTATCACTTTTTGATTTAAAAACTTTTGTTTGAATGTGTTTGACTTTCATTTGATTTAAAGAGCTTTGTTTGGACGAGTTTGACCTTCATTTGATTCAAAAATATTTGTTTGAATGTGTTTGATTTTCATTTGATTCAAAAAGCTTTGTTTGAATGTGTTTGACATTCATTTGATTCAAAAAGCTTTATTTGAATGTGTTTGACTATCAATATATTCAAAAAGGTTTGTTGGAATGTGTTTAACTTTATTTTATTTTGAAAGATTTGTTTAATGTGTTTGACTTTCATTTGATTCAAAAAGCTTGTTTGAATGTGTTTTTTAGTTTCTTTTGATTCAACAAGCTTAATTTGAATTTGTTTTACTTTATTTCGATTCAATGTGTTGATTCAAAAAGCTTTGTTTGAATGTATTTGAATTTGAATTTGAATTTGTGATTCAAAAAAATTTGTTTGAAAATTTGACTTTCTTGTGATTCAAAAATTGAATTTGATTTTCATTTGATTCAAAAATGAACGTGTTTGACTTTCATTTGATTCAAAAAGCTTTGTTTGAATGTGTTTGACTTTCATTTTATTCAAAAAGCTATGAGTGAATGTGTTTGACTTTCTTTTGATTCATAAAGCTTTGTTTGAATGTGTTGAAGATTTATTGAACGTGTTTGACTTTCATTTGATTCAAAAAGCTTTGTTTGAACGTATTTGACTTTATTTCGAATCAAAAAGATTTATTTGAATGTGTTTGACTTTCATTTGATTCAAAAAGCTTTGTTTGAATGTGTTTGACTTTCATTTGATTAAAAAACTATGTTTGAATGAGTTTGACTTTTATATGATTTAAAAAACTTTGTTTTAATGTGTTTGATTTCATTTGTTTCAAAAAGCTTTGTTTGAATGTGTTTGACATTCTTTTGATTAAAAAAACTTTTGTTTAATGTGTTTGACTTTCTTTTTGTTTAAAAAGTTTTGTTTGAATGTGTTTGAATTTCATTTGATTAAAAAAGCTATGTTTGAATGAGTTTGACTTTTATATGATTTAAAAATATTTGTTTGAATGTCTTTGATTTTCATTTGTTTCAAAAAGCTTTGTTTGAATGTTTGACATTCTTTTGATTAAAAAAACTTTTGTTTGAATGTGTTTGACTTTCTTTTTGTTTAAAAATCTTTGTTTGAATGTGTTTGAATTTCATTTGATTAAAAAAGCTATGTTTGAATGAGTTTGACTTTCGATTTAAAAATATTTGTTTGAATGTGTTTGATTTTCATTTGATTCAAAAAGCTATGTTTGAATGTTTTGACATTCATTTGATTCAAAAAGCTTTGTTTGAATGTGTTTGACTTTCATTATATTCAAAAAGCTTTGTTTGAATGTGTTTAACTTTCATTTGATTTTGAAAGATTTTTTTTAATGTGTTTGACTTTCATTAGACTCAAAAAGCTTGTTTGAATGTGTTTAACTTTCTTTTGATTCAAAAAGCTTAATTTGAATTTGTTTTACTTTATTTCGATTCAAAAAGAATTGTTTGAATGTGTTTTTTAGTTTCTTTTGATTCAACAAGCTTAATTTGAATTTGTTTTACTTTATTTCGATTCTTGTTTGAATGTGACTTTCATTTGATTCAAAAAGCTTTGTTTGAATGTATTTGTTTGATTCAAAAGCTTTTGTGTTTGTTGATTCAAAAATTTGAATTTGTTCATTTGATTCAAAAAGCTTTGTTTGAATGTATTTGACTTCATTTGATTCAAAAAGCTTCGTTTGAACCATTTGATTCAAAAAGCTTTGTTGAACGTGTTTGACTTTCATTTGATTCAAAAAGCTTTGTTTGAATGTGTTTGACTTTCATTTTATTCAAAAAGCTATGAGTGAATGTGTTTGACTTTCTTTTGATTCATAAAGCTTTGTTTGAATGTGTTGTCCAAAAAGATTTATTGAACGTGTTTGACTTTCATTTGATTCAAAAATTGAACGTATTTGACTTTATTTCGAATCAAAAAGATTTATTTGAATGTGTTTGACTTTCATTTGATTCAAAAAGCTTTGTTTGAATGTGTTTGACTTTCATTTGATTAAAAAAGCTATGTTTGAATGAGTTTGACTTTTATATGATTTAAAAAAACTTTGTTTTAATGTGTTTGATTTTCATTTGTTTCAAAAAGCTTTGTTTGAATGTGTTTGACATTCTTTTGATTAAAAAAACTTTTGTTTTAATGTGTTTGACTTTCTTTTTGTTTAAAAAGTTTTGTTTGAATGTGTTTGAATTTCATTTGATTAAAAAAGCTATGTTTGAATGAGTTTGACTTTTATATGATTTAAAAATATTTGTTTGAATGTCTTTGATTTTCATTTGTTTCAAAAAGCTTTGTTTGAATGTGTTTGACATTCTTTTGATTAAAAAACTTTTGTTTGAATGTGTTTGACTTTCTTTTTGTTTAAAAATCTTTGTTTGAATGTGTTTGAATTTCATTTGATTAAAAAAGCTATGTTTGAATGAGTTTGACTTTCATATGATTTAAAAAATATTTGTTTGAATGTGTTTGATTTTCATTTGATTCAAAAAGCTATGTTTGAATGTGTTTGACATTCATTTGATTCAAAAAGCTTTGTTTGAATGTGTTTGACTTTCATTATATTCAAAAAGCTTTTGTTGAATGTGTTTAACTTTCATTTGATTTTGAAAGATTTGTTTTAATGTGTTTGACTTTCATTAGACTCAAAAAGCTTGTTTGAATGTGTTTAACTTTCTTTTGATTCAAAAAGCTTAATTTGAATTTGTTTTACTTTATTTCGATTCAAAAAGAATTGTTTGAATGTGTTTAACTTTCATTAGATTCAAAAAAATTTGTTTGATTGTATTTGACTTTCATTTGATTCAAAAAACTTGTTTTAATGTGTTTGACTTTCATTTGATTCAAAAACTTTTGTTTGAATGTGTTTGACTTTCTTGATTCAAAAAGTTTGTTTGAACGTGTTATTTGGATCCACTAAGATTTGTTTGAATGTGTTTGACTTTTATTTGATTCATAAAGCTTTGTTGAACGTGTTTGACTTTCATTTGATTAAAAAAGCTCTGTTTGAATGTGTTTAACTTTCGTTTGATTCAATTTGATTCTTTGTTTGAATGTGTTTGAGTTTATTTCGATTCAAAAACATATATTTGAATGTGTTTGACTCTCATTTGATTCAAAAAGCTTTGTTTGAATGTTTGACATTCATTAGATTCAAAAAGCTTTGTTTGAATGTATTTGATTTTCATTTGATTCAAAAAGCTCTGTTTGAATGTGTTTGACTTTCATTTGATTTAAAAACTTTTGTTTGAATGTGTTTGACTTTCATTTGATTTAAAGAGCTTTGTTTGGACGAGTTTGACATTCATTTGATTCAAAAATTTGTTTGAATGTGTTTGATTTTCATTTGATTCAAAAAGCTTTGTTTTGAATGTGTTTGACATTCATTTGATTCAAAAAGCTTTATTTGAATGTGTTTGACTATCATTATATTCAAAAAGGTTTGTTGGAATGTGTTTAACTTTAATTTGATTTTGAAAGATTTGTTTTAATGTGTTTGACTTTCATTTGATTCAAAAAGCTTGTTTGAATGTGTTTTTTAGTTTCTTTTGATTCAACAAGCTTAATTTGAATTTGTTTTACTTTATTTCGATTCAAAAATAATTGTTTGAATGTGTTTAACTTTCATTTGATTCAAAAAGCTTTGTTTTGTATTTGACTTTCATTTGATTCAAAAAGCTTTGTTTGAACGTGTTTGACTTTCATTTGATTCAAAAAGCTTTGTTTGAATGTGTTTGACTTTCATTTTATTCAAAAAGCTTTGACTTTCTTTTGATTCATAAAGCTTTGACTGTATTTCGATCAAAAAGATTTATTGAACGTGTTTGACTTTCATTTGATTCAAAAGCTTTGTTTGAACGTTTGACTTTATTTGAATCATTTGAATGTGTTTGACTTTCATTTGATTCAAAAAGCTTTGTTTGAATGTGTTTGACTTTCATTTGATTAAAAAAGCTATGTTTGAATGAGTTTGACAATGTGTTTGATTTTCATTTGTTTCAAAAAGCTTTGTTTTAATGTGTTTGACATTCTTTGATTAAAAAAACTTTTGTTTTAATGTGTTTGACTTCTTTTTGTTTAAAAAGCTTTGTTTGAATGTGTTTGAATTTCATTTGATTAAAAAAGCTATGTTTGAATGAGTTTGACTTTTATATGATTTAAAAATATTTGTTTGAATGTGTTTGATTTTCATTTGTTTCAAAAAGTTTGTTTGAATTGTTTGACATTCTTTTGATTAAAAAAACTTTTGTTTAATGTGTTTGACTTTCTTTTTGTTTAAAAAGTTTGTTTGAATGTGTTTGAATTTCATTTGATTAAAAAAGCTATGTTTGAATGAGTTTGACTTTATATGATTAAAAATTTGTTTGAATGTGTTTGATTTTCATTTGTTTCAAAAAGCTTTGTTTGAATGTTTGACATTCTTTTGATTAAAAAAACTTTTGTTTGAATGTGTTTGACTTTCTTTTTGTTTAAAAAGCTTTGTTTGAATGTGTTTGAATTTCATTTGATTAAAAAAATGTTTGAAAGAGTTTGACTTTTATATGATTTAAAAATATTTGTTTGAATGTGTTTGATTTTCATTTGATTCAAAAAGCTATGTTTGAATGTGTTTGACATTCATTTGATTCAAAAAGCTTTGTTTGAATGTGTTTGACTTTCATTATATTCAAAAAGCTTTGTTTGAATGTGTTTAACTTTCATTTGATTTTGAAAGATTTGTTTTAATGTGTTTGACTTTCATTAGAAAAAAGCTTGTTTGAATGTGTTTAACTTTCTTTTGATTCAAAAAGCTTAATTTGAATTTTGTTTACTTTATTTCGATTCAAAAAGAATTGTTTGAATGTGTTTAACTTTCATTAGATTCAAAAAACTTTGTTTGATTGTATTTGACTTTCATTTGATTCAAAAATTTGTTTTAATGTGTTTGACTTTCATTTGATTCAAAAACTTTGTTTGAATGTTTGACTTTCTTTGATTCAAAAAGTTTTGTTTGAACGTGATTGACTATTTGATCACTAAGATTTGTTTGAATGTGTTTGACTTTTATTTGATTCAAAAAGCTTTGTTTGAACGTGTTTGACTTTCATTTGATTCAAAGCTTTGTTTGAATGTGTTTGAATTTGAATGTGTTTGTTTGATTCAAAAAGTTTGTTTGAATGTGTTTGACATTCATTTAGATTCAAAAAGCTTTGTTTGAATGTATTTGATTTTCATTTGATTCAAAAAGCTCTGTTTGAATGTGTTTGACATTCATTTGATTTAAAAACTTTTGTTTGAATGTGTTTGACTTTCATTTGATTTAAAGAGCTTTGTTTGGACGAGTTTGACATTCATTTGATTCAAAAATATTTGTTTGAATGTGTTTGATTTTCATTTGGTTCAAAAGCTTTGTTTGAATGTGTTTGACATTCATTTGATTCAAAAAGCTTTATTTGAATGTGTTTGACTATCATTATATTCAAAAAGGTTTGTTGGAATGTGTTTAACTTTAATTTGATTTTGAAAGATTTGTTTTAATGTGTTTGACTTTCATTTGATTCAAAAAGCTTGTTTGAATGTGTTTTTTAGTTTCTTTTGATTCAACAAGCTTAATTTGAATTTTTTTTTACTTTATTTCGATTCAAAAATAATTGTTTGAATGTGTTTAACTTTCATTTGATTCAAAAAATCTTTGTTTGAATGTATTTGACTTTCATTTGATTCAAAAAGCTTTGTTTGAACGTGTTTGACTTTCATTTGATTCAAAAAGCTTTGTTTGAATGTGTTTGACTTTCTTTTGATTCATAAAGCTTTGTTTGAATGTGTTTGACTGTATTTCGATCCAAAAAGATTTATTGAACTTTCATTTGATTCAAAAAGCTTTGTTTGAACGTATTTGACTTTATTTCGAATCAAAAAATTAATTTGAATGTGTTTGACTTTCATTTGATTCAAAAAGCTTTGTTTGAATGTGTTTGACTTTCATTTGATTAAAAAAGCTATGTTGAATGAGTTTGACTTTTATATGATTTAAAAAAATTTGTTTTAATGTGTTTGATTTTCATTTGTTTCAAAAAGCTTTGTTTTAATGTGTTTGACATTCTTTGATTAAAAAAACTTTTGTTTTAATGTGTTTGACTTCTTTTTGTTTAAAAAGCTTTGTTTGAATGTGTTTGAATTTCATTTGATTAAAAAAGCTATGTTTGAATGAGTTTGACTTTTATATGATTTAAAAATTTGTTTGAATGTTTTGATTTTCATTTGTTTCAAAAAGCTTTGTTTGAATGTGTTTGATTAAAAAAACTTTTGTTTGAATGTGTTTGACTTTCTTTTTGTTTTTAAAAATCTTTGTTTGAATGTGTTTGAATTTCATTTGATTTAAAAAAGCTATGTTTGAAAGAGTTTGACATTCATATGATTTTAAAAATATTTGTTTGAATGTGTTTGATTTTCATTTGATTCAAAAAGCTTGTTTGAATGTGTTTGACTTTCATTTTGATTCAAAAAGCTTTGTTTGAATGTGTTTGACTTTCATTATATTCAAAAAGTTTGAATGTGTTTAACTTTCATTTGATTTTGAAAGATTTGTTTTAATGTGTTTGACTTTCATTGATTCAAAAAGCTTGTTTGAATGTGTTTAACTTTCTTTTGATTCAAAAAAGCTTAATTTGAATTTGTTTTACTTTATTTCGATTCAAAAAGAATTGTTTGAATGTGTTTAACTTTCATTGATTCAAAAAGCTTTGACTTTCATTTGATTCAAAAAGCTTTGTTTGAACTTTGACTTTCATTTGATTTTTGTTTGAACGTATTGACATTTGAATGTGTTTGACTTTCATTTAATTCAAAAAGCTTTGTTTGAATGTGTTTGACTTTCATTTGATTTAAAAAGCTTGTTTGAACTTTGACTGTGTTTGATTTCATTTGTTTCAAAAAGCTTTGTTTTAATGTTTTGACCTTTTGATAAAAAAACATGTGTTTGATTTCATTTTGATTTAAAAAGCTTTGTTTGAATGTGTTTGAATTTCATTTGATTAAAAAAGCTATGTTTGAATGTTTGACTTTGTTTGAATGTGTTTTATTTTCATTTGTTTCAAAAAGCTTTGTTTGAATGTGTTTGACATTCTTTTGATTAAAAAAACTTTTGTTTTAATGTGTTTGACTTTCTTTTGATTTAAAAAGTTTGTTTGAATGTGTTTGAATTTCATTTGATTAAAAAAGCTATGTTTGAATGAGTTTGACTTTTATATGATTTAAAAAATATTTGTTTGAATGTGTTTGAATTTTCATTTGTTTCAAAAAGCTTTGTTTGAATGTGTTTGACATTCTTTTTGATTAAAAAAACTTTTGTTTTTAATGTGTTTGACTTTCTTTTTGTTTAAAAATCTTTGTTTGAAATGTGTTTCTATTTCATTTGATTAAAAAAGCTATGTTTTGGAATGAGTTTGACTTTCATATGATTTAAAAAATATTTGTTTGAATGTGTTTGATTTTCATTTGATTCAAAAGCTATGTTTGAATGTGTTTGACATTCATTTGATTCAAAAAGCTTTGTTTGAATGTGTTTGACTTTCTTTTTGTTTAAAAATCTTTGTTTGAATGTTTTTGAATTTCATTTGATTAAAAAAGCTATGTTTGAATGAGTTTAACTTTCATATGATTTAAAAATATTTGTTTGAATGTGTTTGATTTTCATTTTGATTCATAAAGCTATGTTTGAATGTGTTTGACATTCATTGATTCAAAAAGCTATGTTTGAATGTGTTTTGACATTCATTTGATTCAAAAAGCTTTGTGTGAATGTGTTTGACTTTCATTATATTCAAAAAGCTTTGTTTGAATGTGTTTAACTTTCATTTGATTTTGAAAGATTTGTTTTAATGTGTTTGACTTTCATTAGACTCAAAAAGCTTGTTTGAATGTGTTTAACTTTCTTTTGATTCAAAAAGCTTAATTTGAATTTGTTTTACTTTATTTCGATTCAAAAAGAATTGTTTGAATGTGTTTAACTTTCATTAGATTCAAAAAACTTTGTTTGATTGTATTTGACTTTCATTTGATTCAAAAATCCTTGTTTTAATGTGTTTGACTTTCATTTGATTCAAAAACTTTTGTTTGAATGTGTTTGACTTTCTTGTGATTCAAAAAGTTTGTTTGAACGTGATTGACTATTTGGATCCACTAAGATTTGTTTTGAATGTGTTTGACTTTTATTTGATTCATAAAGCTTTGTTTGAACGTGTTTTGACTTTCATTTGATTAAAAAAGCTCTGTTTGAATGTGTTTAACTTTCGTTTGATTCAAGATGCTTTGTTTGAATGTGTTTGAGTTTATTTCGATTCAAAAACATATATTTGAATGTGTTTGACTCTCATTTGATTCAAAAAGCTTTGTTTGAATGTGTTTGACATTCATTAGATTCAAAAAGCTTTGTTTGAATGTATTTGATTTTCATTTGATTCAAAAAGCTCTGTTTGAATGTGTTTGACATTCATTTGATTTAAAAACTTTTGTTTGAATGTGTTTGACTTTCATTTGATTTAAAGAGCTTTGTTTGGACGAGTTTGACATTCATTTGATTCAAAAATATTTGTTTTGAATGTGTTTGATTTTCATTTGATTCAAAAAGATTTGTTTGAATGTGTTTGACATTCATTTGATTCAAAAAGCTTTATTTGAATGTGTTTGACTATCATTATATTCAAAAAGGTTTGTTGGAATGTGTTTAACTTTAATTTGATTTTGAAAGATTTGTTTTAATGTGTTTGACTTTCATTTGATTCAAAAAGCTTGTTTGAATGTGTTTTTTAGTTTCTTTTGATTCAACAAGCTTAATTTGAATTTGTTTTACTTTATTTCGATTCAAAAATAATTGTTTGAATGTGTTTAACTTTCATTTGATTCAAAAATCTTTGTTTGAATGTATTTGACTTTCATTTGATTCAAAAAGCTTTGTTTGAACGTGTTTGACTTTCATTTGATTCAAAAAGCTTTGTTTGAATGTGTTTGACTTTCATTTTATTAAAAAAGCTATGAGTGAATGTGTTTGACTTTCTTTTGATTCATAAAGCTTTGTTTGAATGTGTTTGACTGTATTTCGATCCAAAAAGATTTATTGAACGTGTTTGACTTTCATTTGATTCAAAAAGCTTTGTTTGAACGTATTTGACTTTATTTCGAATCAAAAAGATTAATTTGAATGTGTTTGACTTTCATTTTGATTCAAAAAGCTTTGTTTGAATGTGTTTTGACTTTCATTTGATTAAAAAAGCTATGTTTGAATGAGTTTGACTTTTATATGATTTAAAAAAATTTGTGTTAATGTGTTTGATTTTCATTTGTTTCAAAAAGCTTTGTTTTAATGTGTTTGACATTCTTCTGATTAAAAAAACTTTTGTTTTAATGTGTTTGACTTTGTTTTTGTTTAAAAAGCTTTGTTTGAATGTGTTTGAATTTCATTTGATTAAAAAAGCTATGTTTGAATGAGTTTGACTTTTATATGATTTAAAAATATTTGTTTGAATGTGTTTGATTTTCATTTGTTTCAAAAAGCTTTGTTTGAATGTGTTTGACATTCATTTGATTCAAAAAGCTTTATTTGAATGTGTTTGACTATCATTATATTCAAAAAGGTTTGTTGGAATGTGTTTAACTTTAATTTGATTTTGAAAGATTTGTGTTAATGTGTTTGACTTTCATTTGATTCAAAAAGCTTGTTTGAATGTGTTTTTTAGTTTCTTTTGATTCAACAAGCTTAATTTGAATTTGTTTTACTTTATTTCGATTCAAAAATAATTGGTTGAATGTGTTTAACTTTCATTTGATTCAAAAATCTTTGTTTGAATGTATTTGACTTACATTTGATTCAAAAAGCTTCGTTTGAACGTGTTTGACTTTCATTTGATTCTAAAAGCTTTGTTTGAACGTATTTGACTTTATTTCGAATCAAAAAGATTTATTTGAATGTGTTTTACTTTCATTTGATTCAAAAAGCTTTGTTTGAATGTGTTTGACTTTCATTTGATTAAAAAGGCTATGTTTGAATGAGTTTGACTTTTATATGATTTAAAAAAATTTGTTTTAATGTGTTTGATTTTCATTTGTTTCAAAAAGCTTTGTTTTAATGTGTTTGACATTCTTCTGATTAAAAAAACTTTTGTTTTAATGTGTTTTACTTTCTTTTTGTTTAAAAAGCTTTGTTTGAATGTGTTTGAATTTCATTTGATTAAAAAAGCTATGTTTGAATGAGTTTGACTTTTATATGATTTAAAAATATTTGTTTGAATGTGTTTGATTTTCATTTGTTTCAAAAAGCTTTGTTTGAATGAGTTTGACATTCTTTTGATTAAAAAAACTTTTGTTTGAATGTGTTTGACTTTCTTTTTGTTTAAAAAGATTTATTTTAATGTGTTTGACTATCATTATACTTTCATTTGATTTAAAAACTTTTGTTTGAATGTGTTTGACTTTCATTTGATTTAAAGAGCTTTGTTTGGACGAGTTTGACATTCATTTGATTCAAAAATATTTGTTTGAATGTGTTTGATTTTCATTTGATTCAAAAAGCCTTGTTTTAATGTGTTTGACTGTATTTCGATCCAAAAAGATTTATTGAACGTGTTTGACTTTCATTTAATTCAAAAAGCTTTGTTTGAACGTATTTGACTTTATTTCGAATCAAAAAGATTTATTTGAATGTGTTTGACTTTCATTTGATTCAAAAAGCTTTGTTTGAATGTGTTTGACTTTCATTTGATTAAAAAAGCTATGTTTGAATGAGTTTGACTTTTATATGATTTAAAAAAAATTGTTTTAATGTGTTTAATTTTCCTTTGTTTCAAAAAGCTTTGTTTTAATGTGTTTGGCATTCTTTTGATTAAAAAAACTTTTGTTTTAATGTGTTTGACTTTCTTTTTGTTTAAAAAGCTTTGTTTGAATGTGTTTGAATTTCATTTGATTAAAAAAAGCTATGTTTGAATGAGTTTGACTTTCATATGATTTAAAAATATTTGTTTGAATGTGTTTGATTTTCATTTGATTCAAAAAGCTATGTTTGAATGTGTTTGACATTCATTTGATTCAAAAAGCTTTGTTTGAATGTGTTTGACTTTCATTATATTCAAAAAGCTTTGTTTGAATGTGTTTTAACTTTCATTTGATTTTGAAAGATTTGTTTTAATGTGTTTGACTTTCATTAGACTCAAAAAGCTTGTTTGAATGTGTTTAACTTTCTTTTGATTCAAAAAGCTTAATTTGAATTTGTTTTACTTTATTTCGATTCAAAAAGAATTGTTTGAATGTGTTTAACTTTCATTAGATTCAAAAAGCTTTGTTTGAATGTATTTGACTTTCATTTGATTCAAAAAGCTTTGTTTGAACGTGTTTGACTTTCATTTGATTCAAAAACCTTTGTTTGAACGTATTTGACTTTATTTCGAATTAAAAAGATTTATTTGAATGTGTTTGACTTTCATTTAATTAAAAAAGCTTTGTTTGAATGTGTTTGACTTTCATTTGATTAAAAAAGCTATGTTTGAACGAGTTTGACTTTTATATGATTTTAAAAAATTTGTTTTAATGTGTTTGATTTTCATTTGTTTCAAAAAGCTTTGTTTTAATGTGTTTGACATTCTTTTGATTAAAAAAACTTTTGTTTTAATGTGTTTGACTTTCATTTTGTTTAAAAAGCTTTGTTTGAATGTGTTTGAATTTCATTTGATTAAAAAAGCTATGTTTGAATGAGTTTTGACTTTTATATGATTTAAAAATATTTGTTTGAATGTGTTTGATTTTCATTTATTTCAAAAAGCTTTGTTTGAATGTGTTTGACATTCTTTTGATTAAAAAAAAACTTTTGTTTGAATGTGTTTGACTTTCTTTTTGTTTAAAAATCTTTGTTTTGAATGTGTTTGAATTTCATTTGATTAAAAAAGCTATGTTTGAATGAGTTTTGACTTTCATATGATTTAAAAATATTTGTTTGAATGTGTTTGATTTTCATTTGATTCAAAAAGCTACGTTTGAATGTGTTTGACATTCATTTGATTCAAAAAGCTTTGTTTGAATGTGATTGACTTTCATTATATTCAAAAAACTTTGTTTGAATGTGTTTAATTGATTTTGAAAGATTTGTTTTAATGTGTTTGACTTTCATTAGACTCAAAAAGCTTGTTTGAATGTGTTTAACTTTCTTTTGATTCAAAAAGCTTAATTTGAATTTGTTTTACTTTATTTCGATTCAAAAAGAATTGTTTGAATGTGTTTAACTTTCATTAGATTCAAAAAGCTTTGTTTGATTGTATTTGACATTCATTTGATTCAAAAATATTTGTTTGAATGTGTTTGATTTTCATTTGATTCAAAAAGCTTTGTTTGAATGTGTTTGACATTCATTTGATTCAAAAAGCTTTATTTGAATGTGTTTGACTATCATTATATTCAAAAAGGTTTGTTGGAATGTGTTTAACTTTAATTTGATTTTTAAAGATTTGTTTTAATGTGTTTGACTTTCATTTGATTCAAAAAGCTTGTTTGAATGTGTTTTTTAGTTTCTTTTGATTCAACAAGCTTAATTTGAATTTGTTTTACTTTATTTCGATTCAAAAATAATTGTTTGAATGTGTTTAACTTTCATTTGATTCAAAAAGCTTTGTTTGAATTTATTTGACTTTCATTTGATTCAAAAAGCTTTGTTTGAACGTGTTTAACTTTCATTTGATTCAAAAAGCTTTGTTTGAACGTATTTGACTTTATTTTGAATCAAAAAGATTTATTTGAATGTGTTTGACTTTCATTTGATTCAAAAAGCTTTGTTTGAATGTGTTTGACTTTCATTTGATTAAAAAAGCTATGTTTGAATGAGTTTGACTTTTATATGATTTAAAAAAATTTGTTTTAATGTGTTTGATTTTCATTTGTTTCAAAAAGTTTGTTTTAATGTGTTTGACATTCTTTTGATTAAAAAAACTTTTGTTTTAATGTGTTTGACTTTCTTTTTGTTTAAAAAATCTTTGTTTGAATGTGTTTGAATTTCATTTGATTAAAAAAGCTATGTTTGAATGAGTTTGACTTTCTTTTTGTTTAAAAAGATTTATTTTAATGTGTTTGACTATCATTATACTTTCATTTGATTTAAAAACTTTTGTTTGAATGTGTTTGACTTTCATTTGATTTAAAGAGCTTTGTTTGGACGAGTTTGACATTCATTTGATTCAAAAATATTTGTTTGAATGTGTTTGATTTTCATTTGATTCAAAAAGCCTTGTTTTAATGTGTTTGACTTTCATTTGATTCAAAAACTTTTGTTTGAATGTGTTTGACTTTCTTTTTATTCAAAAAGTTTTGTTTGAACGTGACTGACTGTATTTGGATCCACTTAGATTTGTTTGAATGTGTTTGACTTTTATTTGATTCATAAAGCTTTGTTTGAAGGTGTTTGACTTTCATTTGATTAAAAAAGCTCTGTTTGAATGTGTTTAACTTTCGTTTGATTCAAGAAGCTTTGTTTGAATGTGTTTGAGTTTATTTCGATCAAAAAACATATATTTGAATGTGTTTGACTCTCATTTGATTCAAAAAGCTTTGTTTGAATGTGTTTGACATTCATTAGATTCAAAAAGCTTTGTTTGAATGTATTTTATTTTCATTTGATTCAAAAAGCTCTGTTTGAATGTGTTTGACTTTTATTTGATTTAAAAACTTTTGTTTGAATGTGTTTGACTTGCATTTGATTTAAAGAGCTTTGTTTGGACGAGTTTGACATTCATTTGATTAAAAAATATTTGTTTGAATGTGTTTGATTTTCATTTGATTCAAAAAGCTTTGTTTGAATGTGTTTGACATTCATTTGATTCAAAAAGCTTTATTTGAATGTGTTTGACTATCATTATACTTTCATTTGATTTAAAAAACTTTTGTTTGAATGTGTTTGACTTTCATTTGACTTAAAGAGCTTTGTTTGGACGAGTTTGACCTTCATTTGATTCAAAAATATTTGTTTGAATGTGTTTGATTTTCATTTGATTCAAAAAGCTTTGTTTGAATGTGTTTGACATTCATTTGATTCAAAAAGCTTTATTTGAATGTGTTTGACTATCAATATATTCAAAAAGGTTTGTTGGAATGTGTTTAACTTTATTTTATTTTGAAAGATTTGTTTTAATGTGTTTGACTTTCATTTGATTCAAAAAGCTTGTTTTAATGTGTTTTTTAGTTTCTTTTGATTCAACAAGCTTAATTTGAATTTGTTTTACTTTATTTCGATTCAAAAATAATTGTTTGAATGTGATTAACTTTCGTTTGATTCAAAAAGCTTTGTTTGAATGTATTTGACTTTCATTTGATTCAAAAAGCTTCGTTTGAACGTGTTTGACTTTCATTTGATTCAAAAAGCTTTGTTTGAACGTGTTTGACTTTCATTTGATTCAAAAAGCTTTGTTTGAATGTGTTTGACTTTCATTTGAATGTATTTGACTTTCATTTGATTCAAAAAGCTTCGTTTGAACGTGTTTGATTTTCATTTGATTCAAAAAGCTTTGTTTGAACGTGTTTGACTTTCATTTGATTCAAAAAGCTTTGTTTGAATGTGTTCGACTTTCATTTTATTCAAAAAGCTATGAGTGAATGTGTTTGACTTTCTTTTGATTCATAAAGCTTTGTTTGAATGTGTTGGACTATATTTCAATCCAAAAAGATTTATTGAACGTGTTTGACTTTCATTTGATTCAAAAAGCTTTGTTTGAACGTATTTGACTTTATTTCGAATCAAAAAGATTTATTTGAATGTGTTTGACTTTCATTTGATTCAAAAAGCTTTGTTTGAATGTGTTTGACTTTCATTTGATTAAAAAATCTATGTTTGAATGAGTTTGACTTTTATATGATTTAAAAAAACTTTGTTTTAATGAGTTTGATTTTCATTTGTTTCAAAAAGCTTTGTTTGAATGTGTTTGACATTCTTTTGATTAAAAAAACTTTTGTTTTAATGTGTTTGACTTTCTTTTTGTTTAAAAAGTTTTGTTTGAATGTGTTTGAATTTCATTTGATTAAAAAAGCTATGTTTGAATGAGTTTGACTTTTATATGATTTAAAAATATTTGTTTAAATGTCTTTGATTTTCATTTGTTTCAAAAAGCTTTGTTTGAATGTGTTTGACATTCTTTTGATTAAAAAAACTTTTGTTTGAATGTGTTTGACTTTCTTTTTGTTTAAAAATCTTTGTTTGAATGTGTTTGAATTTCATTTGATTAAAAAAGCTATGTTTGAATGAGTTTGACTTTCATATGATTTAAAAATATTTGTTTAAATGTGTTTGATTTTCATTTGATTCAAAAAGCTATGTTTGAATGTGTTTGACATTCATTTGATTCAAAAAGCTTTGTTTGAATGTGTTTGACTTTCATTATATTCAAAAAGCTTTGTTTAAATGTGTTTAACTTTCATTTGATTTTGAAAGATTTGTTTTAATGTGTTTGACTTTCATTAGACTCAAAAAGCTTGTTTGAATGTGTTTTAACTTTCTTTTGATTCAAAAAGCTTTATTTGAATTTATTTTACTTTATTTCGATTCAAAAAGAATTGTTTGAATGTGTTTTTTAGTTTCTTTTGATTCAACAAGCTTAATTTGAATTTGTTTTACTTTATTTCGATTCAAAAATAATTGTTTGAATGTGATTAACTTTCATTTGATTCAAAAAGCTTTGTTTGAATGTATTTGACTTTCATTTGATTCAAAAAGCTTCGTTTGAACGTGTTTGACTTTCATTTGATTCAAAAAGCTTTGTTTGAACGTGTTTGACTTTCATTTGATTCAAAAAGCTTTGTTTGAATGTGTTTGACTTTTATTTGAATGTATTTGACTTTCATTTGATTCAAAAAGCTTCGTTTGAACGTGTTTTGATTTTCATTTGATTCAAAAAGCTTTGTTTGAACGTGTTTGACTTTCATTTGATTCAAAAAGCTTTGTTTGAATGTGTTTGACTTTCATTTTATTCAAAAAGCTATGAGTGAATGTGTTTGACTTTCTTTTGATTCATAAAGCTTTGTTTGAATGTGTTGGACTATATTTCAATCCAAAAAGATTTATTGAACGTGTTTGACTTTCATTTGATTCAAAAAGCTTTGTTTGAACGTATTTGACTTTATTTCGAATCAAAAAGATTTATTTGAATGTGTTTGACTTTCATTTGATTCAAAAAGCTTTGTTTGAATGTGTTTGACTTTCATTTGATTAAAAAAGCTATGTTTGAATGAGTTTGACTTTTATATGATTTAAAAAAACTTTGTTTTAATGTATTTGATTTTCATTTGTTTCAAAAAGCTTTGTTTGAATGTGTTTGACATTCTTTTGATTAAAAAAACTTTTGTTTTAATGTGTTTGACTTTCTTTTTGTTTAAAAAGTTTTGTTTGAATGTGTTTGAATTTCATTTGATTAAAAAAGCTATGTTTGAATGAGTTTGACTTTTATATGAATTAAAAATATTTGTTTGAATGTCGTTGATTTTCATTTGTTTCAAAAAGCTTTGTTTGTATGTGTTTGACATTCTTTTGATTAAAAAACTTTTGTTTGAATGTGTTTGACTTTCTTTTTGTTTAAAAATCTTTGTTTGTGTGTTTGAATTTCATTTGATTAAAAAAGCTATGTTTGAATGAGTTTGACTTTCATATGATTTAAAAATATTTGTTTGAATGTGTTTGATTTTCATTTGATTCAAAAAGCTTCGTTTGAAAATGTTTGACTTTCATTTGATTCTAAAAGCTTTTTTTGAACGTATTTGACTTTATTTCGAATCAAAAAGATTTATTTGAATGTGTTTTACTTTCATTTGATTCAAAAAGCTTTGTTTGAATGTGTTTGACTTTCATTTGATTAAAAAGGCTATGTTTGAATGAGTTTGACTTTTATATGATTTAAAAAAATTTGTTTTAATGTGTTTGATTTTCATTTGTTTCAAAAAGCTTTGTTTTAATGTGTTTGACATTCTTCTGATTAAAAAAACTTTTGTTTTAATGTGTTTTACTTTCTTTTTGTTTAAAAAGCTTTGTTTGAATGTGTTTGAATTTCATTTGATTAAAAAAGCTATGTTTGAATGAGTTTAACTTTTATATGATTTAAAAATATTTGTTTGAATGTGTTTGATTTTCATTTGTTTTAAAAAGCGTTGTTTGAATGTGTTTGACATTCATTTGATTCAAAAAGCTTTATTTGAATGTGTTTGACTATCATTATATTCAAAAAGGTTTGTTGGAATGTGTTTAACTTTAATTTGATTTTGAAAGATTTGTGTTAATGTGTTTGACTTTCATTTGATTCAAAACGCTTATTTGAATATGTTTTTTAGTTTCTTTTTATTCAACAAGCTTAATTTGAATTTGTTCTACTTTATTTCGATTCAAAAATAATTGGTTGAATGTGTTTAACTTTCATTTGATTTAAAAATCTTTGTTTGAATGTATTTGACTTACATTTGATTCAAAAAGCTTCGTTTGAACGTGTTTGACTTTCATTTGATTCAAAAAGCTTTGTTTGAACGTATTTGACTTTATTTCGAATCAAAAAGATTTATTTGAATGTGTTTGACTTTCATTTGATTCAAAAAGCTTTGTTTGAATGTGTTTGACTTTCATTTGATTAAAAAAGCTATGTTTGAATGAGTTTGACTTTTATATGATTTAAAAAAATTTGTTTTAATGTGTTTGATTTTCATTTGTTTCAAAAAGCTTTGTTTTAATGTGTTTGACATTCTTTTGATTAAAAAAACTTTTGTTTTAATGTGTTTGACTTTCTTTTTGTTTAAAAAGCTTTGTTTGAATGTGTTTGAATTTCATTTGATTAAAAAAGCTATGTTTGAATAAGTTTGACTTTTATATGATTTAAAAATATTTGTTTGAATGTGTATGATTTTCATTTGTTTCAAAAAGCTTTGTTTGAATGAGTTTGACATTCTTTTGATTAAAAAAACTTTTGTTTGAATGTGTTTGACTTTCTTTTTGTTTAAAAAGATTTATTTTAATGTGTTTGACTATCATTATACTTTCATTTGATTTAAAAACTTTTGTTTGAATGTGTTTGACTTTCATTTGATTTAAAGAGCTTTGTTTGGACGAGTTTGACATTCATTTGATTCAAAAATATTTGTTTGATTGTGTTTGATTTTCATTTGATTCAAAAAGCCTTGTTTTAATGTGTTTGACTAAATTTCGATCCAAAAAGATTTATTGAACGTGTTTGACTTTCATTTAATTCAAAAAGCTTTGTTTGAACGTATTTGACTTTATTTCGAATCAAAAAGATTTATTTGAATGTGTTTGACTTTCATTTGATTCAAAAAGCTTTGTTTGAATGTGTTTGACTTTCATTTGATTAAAAAAGCTATGTTTGAATGAGTTTGACTTTTATATGATTTAAAAATATTTGTTTGAATGTGTTTGATTTTCATTTATTTCAAAAAGCTTTGTTTGAATGTGTTTTGACATTCTTTTGATTAAAAAAAACTTTTGTTTGAATGTGTTTGACTTTCTTTTTGTTTAAAAATCTTTGTTTGAATGTGTTTGAATTTCATTTGATTAAAAAAGCTATGTTTGAATGAGTTTGACTTTCATATGATTTAAAAATATTTGTTTGAATGTGTTTGATTTTCATTTGATTCAAAAAGCTATGTTTGAATGTGTTTGACATTCATTTGATTCAAAAAGCTTTGTTTGAATGTGATTGACTTTCATTATATTCAAAAAACTTTGTTTGAATGTGTTTAACTTTCATTTGATTTTGAAAGATTTGTTTTAATGTGTTTGACTTTCATTAGACTCAAAAAGCTTGTTTGAATGTGTTTAACTTTCTTTTGATTCAAAAAGCTTAATTTGAATTTGTTTTACTTTATTTCGATTCAAAAAGAATTGTTTGAATGTGTTTAACTTTCATTAGATTCAAAAAGCTTTGTTTGATTGTATTTGACATTCATTTGATTCAAAAATATTTGTTTGAATGTGTTTGATTTTCATTTGATTCAAAAAGCTTTGTTTGAATGTGTTTGACATTCATTTGATTCAAAAAGCTTTATTTGAATGTGTTTGACTATCATTATATTCAAAAAGGTTTGTTGGAATGTGTTTAACTTTAATTTGATTTTTAAAGATTTGTTTTAATGTGTTTGACTTTCATTTGATTCAAAAAGCTTGTTTGAATGTGTTTTTTTGTTTCTTTTGATTCAACAAGCTTAATTTGAATTTGTTTTACTTTATTTCGATTCAAAAATAATTGTTTGAATGTGTTTAACTTTCATTTGATTCAAAAAGCTTTGTTTGAATTTATTTGACTTTCATTTGATTCAAAAAGCTTTGTTTGAACGTGTTTAACTTTCATTTGATTCAAAAAGCTTTGTTTGAACGTATTTGACTTTATTTTGAATCAAAAAGATTTATTTGAATGTGTTTGACTTTCATTTGATTCAAAAAGCTTTGTTTGAATGTGTTTGACTTTCATTTGATTAAAAAAGCTATGTTTGAATGAGTTTGACTTTTATATGATTTAAAAAAAATTTGTTTTAATGTGTTTGATTTTCATTTGTTTCAAAAAGTTTGTTTTAATGTGTTTGACATTCTTTTGATTAAAAAAACTTTTGTTTTAATGTGTTTGACTTTCTTTTTGTTTAAAAATCTTTGTTTGAATGTGTTTGAATTTCATTTGATTAAAAAAGCTATGTTTGAATGAGTTTGACTTTTCTTTTTGTTTAAAAAGATTTATTTTAATGTGTTTGACTATCATTATACTTTCATTTGATTTAAAAACTTTTGTTTGAATGTGTTTGACTTTCATTTGATTTAAAGAGCTTTGTTTGGACGAGTTTGACATTCATTTGATTCAAAAATATTTGTTTGAATGTGTTTGATTTTCATTTGATTCAAAAAGCCTTGTTTTAATGTGTTTGACTTTCATTTGATTCAAAAACTTTTGTTTGAATATGTTTTGACTTTCATTTGATTTAAAGAGCTTTGTTTGGACGAGTTTGACATTCATTTGATTCAAAAATATTTGTTTGAATGTGTTTGATTTTCATTTGATTCAAAAAGCTTTGTTTGAATGTGTTTGACATTCATTTGATTCAAAAAGCTTTATTTGAATGTGTTGGACTATCATTATATTCAAAAAGGTTTGTTGGAATGTGTTTAACTTTAATTTGATTTTGAAAGATTTGTTTTAATGTGTTTGACTTTCATTTGATTCAAAAAGCATGTTTGAATGTGTTTTTTTAGTTTCTTTTGATTCAACAAGCTTAATTTGAATTTTTTTTACTTTATTTCGATTCAAAAATAATTGTTTGAATGTGTTTAACTTTCATTTGATTCAAAAATCTTTGTTTGAATGTATTTGACTTTCATTTGATTCAAAAAGCTTTGTTTGAACGTGTTTGACTTTCATTTGATTCAAAAAGCTTTGTTTGAATGTGTTTGACTTTCTTTTGATTCATAAAGCTTTGTTTGAATGTGTTTGACTGTATTTCGATCCAAAAAGATTTATTGAACGTGTTTTAATTTCATTTGATTCAAAAAGCTTTGTTTGAACGTATTTGACTTTATTTCGAATCAAAAAGATTAATTTGAATGTGTTTGACTTTCATTTGATTCAAAAAGCTTTGTTTGAATGTGTTTGACTTTCATTTAATTAAAAAAGCTATGTCTGAATGAGTTTGACTTTTATATGATTTAAAAAAATTTGTGTTAATGTGTTTGATTTTCATTTGTTTCAAAAAAGCTTTGTTTTAATGTGTTTGACATTCTTCTGATTAAAAAAACTTTTGTTTTAATGTGTTTGACTTTCTTTTTGTTTAAAAAGCTTTGTTTGAATGTGTTTGAATTTCATTTGATTAAAAAAGCTATGTTTGAATGAGTTTGACTTTTATATGATTTAAAAATATTTGTTTGAATGTGTTTGATTTTCATTTGTTTCAAAAAGCTTTGTTTGAATGTGTTTGACATTCTTTTGATTAAAAAAACTTTCGTTTGAATGTGTTTGACTTTCTTTTTGTTTAAAAATCTTTGTTTGAATGTGTTTGAATTTCATTTGATTAAAAAAGCTATGTTTGAAAGAGTTTGACATTCATATGATTTAAAAATATTTGTTTGAATGTGTTTGATTTTCATTTGATTCAAAAAGCTATGTTTGAATGTGTTTGACTTTCATTTGATTCAAAAAGCTTTGTTTGAATGTGTTTGACTTTCATTATATTCAAAAAGCTTTGTTTGAATGTGTTTAACTTTCATTTGATTTTGAAAGATTTGTTTTAATGTGTTTGACTTTCATTAGACTCAAAAAGCTTGTTTGAATGTGTTTAACTTTCTTTTGATTCAAAAAGCTTAATTTGAATTTGTTTTACTTTATTTCGATTCAAAAAGAATTGTTTGAATGTGTTTAACTTTCATTAGATTCAAAAAGCTTTGTTTGAATGTATTTGACTTTCATTTGATTCAAAAAGCTTTGTTTGAACGTGTTTGACTTTCATTTGATTCAAAAACCTTTGTTTGAACGTATTAGACTTTATTTAATATTAAAAAGATTTATTTGAATGTGTTTGACTTTCATTTAATTCAAAAAGCTTTGTTTGAATGTGTTTGACTTTCATTTGATTAAAAAAGCTATGTTTGAACGAGTTTGACTTTTATATGATTTAAAAAAATTTGTTTTAATGTGTTTGATTTTCATTTGTTTCAAAAAGCTTTGTTTTAATGTGTTTGACATTCTTTTGATTAAAAAAAACTTTTGTTTTAATGTGTTTGATTTCATTTTGTTTAAAAAGCTTTGTTTGAATGTGTTTGAATTTCATTTGATTAAAAAAGCTATGTTTGAATGACTTTGACTTTTATATGATTTAAAAATATTTGTTTGAATGTGTTTTATTTTCATTTGTTTCAAAAAGCTTTGTTTGAATGTGTTTGACATTCTTTTGATTAAAAAAACTTTTGTTTTAATGTGTTTGACTTTCTTTTTGTTTAAAAAGTTTTGTTTGAATGTGTTTGACATTCATTTGATTCAAAAAGCTTTGTTTTAATGTGTTTGACTTTCATTATGTTCAAAAAGCTTTGTTTGAATGTGTTTAACTTTCATTTGATTTTGAAAGATTTGTTTTAATGTGTTTGACTTTCATTTGATTCAAAAAGCTTGTTTGAATGTGTTTTTTAGTTTCTTTTGATTCAAAAAGCTTAATTTGAATTTGTTTTACTTTATTTCGATTCAAAAAGAATTGTTTGAATGTGTTTAACTTTCATTAGATTCAAAAAGCTTTGTTTGAATGTATTTGACTTTCATTTGATTCAAAAAGCTTTGTTTGAACGTGTTTGACTTAGATTTGATTCAAAAAGCTTAGTTTGAATGTGTTTGACTTTCATTTTATTCAAAAAGCTATGAGTGAATGTGTTTGACTTTCTTTTGATTCATAAAGCTTTGTTTGAATGTGTTTGACTGTATTTCGATCCAAAAAGATTTATTGAACGTGTTTGACTTTCATTTGATTCAAAAAGCTTTGTTTGAACGTATTTGACTTTATTTCGAATCAAAAAGATTTATTTGAATGTGTTTGACTTTCATTTGATTCAAAAATCTTTGTTTGAATGTGTTTGAATTTCATTTGATTAAAAAAGCTATGTTTGAATGAGTTTGACTTTTATATGATTTAAAAATATTTGTTTGAATGTGTTTGATTTTCATTTGTTTCAAAAAGCTTTGTTTGAATGTGTTTGACATTCTTTTGATTAAAAAAACTTTTGTTTTAATGTGTTTGACTTTCTTTTTGTTTAAAAATCTTTGTTTGAATGTGTTTCTATTTCATTTGATTAAAAAAGCTATGTTTGAATGAGTTTGACTTTCATATGATTTAAAAATATTTTGTTTGAATGTGTTTGATTTTCATTTGATTCAAAAAGCTATGTTTGAATGTGTTTGACATTCATTTGATTCAAAAAGCTTTGTTTGAATGTGTTTGACTTTCTTTTTGTTTAAAAATCTTTGTTTGAATGTTTTTGAATTTCATTTGATTAAAAAAGCTATGTTTGAATGAGTTTAACTTTCATATGATTTAAAAATATTTGTTTGAATGTGTTTGATTTTCATTTGATTCATAAAGCTATGTTTGAATGTGTTTGACATTCATTTGATTCAAAAAGCTATGTTTGAATGTGTTTGACATTCATTTGATTCAAAAAGCTTTGTGTGAATGTGTTTGACTTTCATTATATTCAAAAAGCTTTGTTTGAATGTGTTTAACTTTCATTTGATTTTGAAAGATTTGTTTTAATGTGTTTGACTTTCATTAGACTCAAAAAGCTTGTTTGAATGTGTTTAACTTTCTTTTGATTCAAAAAGCTTAATTTGAATTTGTTTTACTTTATTTCGATTCAAAAAGAATTGTTTGAATGTGTTTAACTTTCATTAGATTCAAAAAACTTTGTTTGATTGTATTTGACTTTCATTTGATTCAAAAATCCTTGTTTTAATGTGTTTGACTTTCATTTGATTCAAAAACTTTTGTTTGAATGTGTTTGACTTTCTTGTGATTCAAAAAGTTTGTTTGAACGTGATTGACTATTTGGATCCACTAAGATTTGTTTGAATGTGTTTGACTTTTATTTGATTCATAAAGCTTTGTTTGAACGTGTTTGACTTTCATTTGATTAAAAAAGCTCTGTTTGAATGTGTTTAACTTTCGTTTGATTCAAGATGCTTTGTTTGAATGTGTTTGAGTTTATTTCGATTCAAAAACATATATTTGAATGTGTTTGACTCTCATTTGATTCAAAAAGCTTTGTTTGAATGTGTTTGACATTCATTAGATTCAAAAAGCTTTGTTTGAATGTATTTGATTTTCATTTGATTCAAAAAGCTCTGTTTGAATGTGTTTGACATTCATTTGATTTAAAAACTTTTGTTTGAATGTGTTTGACTTTCATTTGATTTAAAGAGCTTTGTTTGGACGAGTTTGACATTCATTTGATTCAAAAATATTTGTTTGAATGTGTTTGATTTTCATTTGATTCAAAAAGATTTGTTTGAATGTGTTTGACATTCATTTGATTCAAAAAGCTTTATTTGAATGTGTTTGACTATCATTATATTCAAAAAGGTTTGTTGGAATGTGTTTAACTTTAATTTGATTTTGAAAGATTTGTTTTAATGTGTTTGACTTTCATTTGATTCAAAAAGCTTGTTTGAATGTGTTTTTTAGTTTCTTTTGATTCAACAAGCTTAATTTGAATTTGTTTTACTTTATTTCGATTCAAAAATAATTGTTTGAATGTGTTTAACTTTCATTTGATTCAAAAATCTTTGTTTGAATGTATTTGACTTTCATTTGATTCAAAAAGCTTTGTTTGAACGTGTTTGACTTTCATTTGATTCAAAAAGCTTTGTTTGAATGTGTTTGACTTTCATTTTATTAAAAAAGCTATGAGTGAATGTGTTTGACTTTCTTTTGATTCATAAAGCTTTGTTTGAATGTGTTTGACTGTATTTCGATCCAAAAAGATTTATTGAACGTGTTTGACTTTCATTTGATTCAAAAAGCTTTGTTTGAACGTATTTGACTTTATTTCGAATCAAAAAGATTAATTTGAATGTGTTTGACTTTCATTTGATTCAAAAAGCTTTGTTTGAATGTGTTTGACTTTCATTTGATTAAAAAAGCTATGTTTGAATGAGTTTGACTTTTATATGATTTAAAAAAATTTGTGTTAATGTGTTTGATTTTCATTTGTTTCAAAAAGCTTTGTTTTAATGTGTTTGACATTCTTCTGATTAAAAAAACTTTTGTTTTAATGTGTTTGACTTTGTTTTTGTTTAAAAAGCTTTGTTTGAATGTGTTTGAATTTCATTTGATTAAAAAAGCTATGTTTGAATGAGTTTGACTTTTATATGATTTAAAAAATATTTGTTTGAATGTGTTTGATTTTCATTTGTTTCAAAAAGCTTTGTTTGAATGTGTTTGACATTCATTTGATTCAAAAAGCTTTATTTGAATGTGTTTGACTATCATTATATTCAAAAAGGTTTGTTGGAATGTGTTTTAACTTTAATTTGATTTTGAAAGATTTGTGTTAATGTGTTTGACTTTCATTTGATTCAAAAAGCTTGTTTTGAATGTGTTTTTTAGTTTCTTTTGATTCAACAAGCTTAATTTGAATTTGTTTTACTTTATTTCGATTCAAAAATAATTGGTTGAATGTGTTTAACTTTCATTTGATTCAAAAATCTTTGTTTGAATGTATTTGACTTACATTTGATTCAAAAAGCTTCGTTTGAACGTGTTTGACTTTCATTTGATTCTAAAAGCTTTGTTTGAACGTATTTGACTTTATTTCGAATCAAAAAGATTTATTTGAATGTGTTTTACTTTCATTTGATTCAAAAAGCTTTGTTTGAATGTGTTTGACTTTCATTTGATTAAAAAGGCTATGTTTGAATGAGTTTGACTTTTATATGATTTAAAAAAATTTTGTTTTAATGTGTTTGATTTTCATTTGTTTCAAAAAGCTTTGTTTTAATGTGTTTGACATTCTTCTGATTAAAAAAACTTTTGTTTTAATGTGTTTTACTTTCTTTTTGTTTAAAAAGCTTTGTTTGAATGTGTTTGAATTTCATTTGATTAAAAAAGCTATGTTTGAATGAGTTTGACTTTTATATGATTTAAAAATATTTGTTTGAATGTGTTTGATTTTCATTTGTTTCAAAAAGCTTTGTTTGAATGAGTTTGACATTCTTTTGATTAAAAAAACTTTTGTTTGAATGTGTTTGACTTTCTTTTTGTTTAAAAAGATTTATTTTAATGTGTTTGACTATCATTATACTTTCATTTGATTTAAAAACTTTTGTTTGAATGTGTTTGACTTTCATTTGATTTAAAGAGCTTTGTTTGGACGAGTTTGACATTCATTTGATTCAAAAATATTTGTTTGAATGTGTTTGATTTTCATTTGATTCAAAAAGCCTTGTTTTAATGTGTTTGACTGTATTTCGATCCAAAAAGATTTATTGAACGTGTTTGACTTTCATTTAATTCAAAAAGCTTTGTTTGAACGTATTTGACTTTATTTCGAATCAAAAAGATTTATTTGAATGTGTTTGACTTTCATTTGATTCAAAAAGCTTTGTTTGAATGTGTTTGACTTTCATTTGATTAAAAAAGCTATGTTTGAATGAGTTTGACTTTTATATGATTTAAAAAAAAATTGTTTTAATGTGTTTAATTTTCCTTTGTTTCAAAAAGCTTTGTTTTAATGTGTTTGGCATTCTTTTGATTAAAAAAACTTTTGTTTTAATGTGTTTGACTTTCTTTTTGTTTAAAAAGCTTTGTTTGAATGTGTTTGAATTTCATTTGATTAAAAAAGCTATGTTTGAATGAGTTTGACTTTCATATGATTTAAAAATATTTGTTTGAATGTGTTTGATTTTCATTTGATTCAAAAAGCTATGTTTGAATGTGTTTGACATTCATTTGATTCAAAAAGCTTTGTTTGAATGTGTTTGACTTTCATTATATTCAAAAAGCTTTGTTTGAATGTGTTTAACTTTCATTTGATTTTGAAAGATTTGTTTTAATGTGTTTGACTTTCATTAGACTCAAAAAGCTTGTTTGAATGTGTTTAACTTTCTTTTGATTCAAAAAGCTTAATTTGAATTTGTTTTACTTTATTTCGATTCAAAAAGAATTGTTTGAATGTGTTTAACTTTCATTAGATTCAAAAAGCTTTGTTTGAATGTATTTGACTTTCATTTGATTCAAAAAGCTTTGTTTGAACGTGTTTGACTTTCATTTGATTCAAAAACCTTTGTTTGAACGTATTTGACTTTATTTCGAATTAAAAAGATTTATTTGAATGTGTTTGACTTTCATTTAATTAAAAAAGCTTTGTTTGAATGTGTTTGACTTTCATTTGATTAAAAAAGCTATGTTTGAACGAGTTTGACTTTTATATGATTTTAAAAAATTTGTTTTAATGTGTTTGATTTTCATTTGTTTCAAAAAGCTTTGTTTTAATGTGTTTGACATTCTTTTGATTAAAAAAACTTTTGTTTTAATGTGTTTGACTTTCATTTTGTTTAAAAAGCTTTGTTTGAATGTGTTTGAATTTCATTTGATTAAAAAAGCTATGTTTGAATGAGTTTGACTTTTATATGATTTAAAAATATTTGTTTGAATGTGTTTGATTTTCATTTATTTCAAAAAGCTTTGTTTGAATGTGTTTGACATTCTTTTGATTAAAAAAAACTTTTGTTTGAATGTGTTTGACTTTCTTTTTGTTTAAAAATCTTTGTTTGAATGTGTTTGAATTTCATTTGATTAAAAAAGCTATGTTTGAATGAGTTTGACTTTCATATGATTTAAAAATATTTGTTTGAATGTGTTTGATTTTCATTTGATTCAAAAAGCTACGTTTGAATGTGTTTGACATTCATTTGATTCAAAAAGCTTTGTTTGAATGTGATTGACTTTCATTATATTCAAAAAACTTTGTTTGAATGTGTTTAATTGATTTTGAAAGATTTGTTTTAATGTGTTTGACTTTCATTAGACTCAAAAAGCTTGTTTGAATGTGTTTAACTTTCTTTTGATTCAAAAAGCTTAATTTGAATTTGTTTTACTTTATTTCGATTCAAAAAGAATTGTTTGAATGTGTTTAACTTTCATTAGATTCAAAAAGCTTTGTTTGATTGTATTTGACATTCATTTGATTCAAAAATATTTGTTTGAATGTGTTTGATTTTCATTTGATTCAAAAAGCTTTGTTTGAATGTGTTTGACATTCATTTGATTCAAAAAGCTTTATTTGAATGTGTTTGACTATCATTATATTCAAAAAGGTTTGTTGGAATGTGTTTAACTTTAATTTGATTTTTAAAGATTTGTTTTTAATGTGTTTGACTTTTCATTTGATTCAAAAAGCTTGTTTGAATGTGTTTTTTAGTTTCTTTTGATTCAACAAGCTTAATTTGAATTTGTTTTACTTTATTTCGATTCAAAAATAATTGTTTGAATGTGTTTAACTTTCATTTGATTCAAAAAGCTTTGTTTGAATTTATTTGACTTTCATTTGATTCAAAAAGCTTTGTTTGAACGTGTTTAACTTTCATTTGATTCAAAAGCTTTGTTTGAACGTATTTGACTTTATTTTGAATCAAAAAGATTTATTTGAATGTGTTTGACTTTCATTTGATTCAAAAAGCTTTGTTTGAATGTGTTTGACTTTCATTTGATTAAAAAAGCTATGTTTGAATGAGTTTGACTTTTATATGATTTAAAAAAATTTGTTTTAATGTGTTTGATTTTCATTTGTTTCAAAAAGTTTGTTTTAATGTGTTTGACATTCTTTTGATTAAAAAAAACTTTTGTTTTAATGTGTTTGACTTTCTTTTTGTTTAAAAATCTTTGTTTGAATGTGTTTGAATTTCATTTGATTAAAAAAGCTATGTTTGAATGAGTTTGACTTTCTTTTTGTTTAAAAAGATTTATTTTAATGTGTTTGACTATCATTATACTTTCATTTGATTTAAAAACTTTTGTTTGAATGTGTTTGACTTTCATTTGATTTAAAGAGCTTTGTTTGGACGAGTTTGACATTCATTTGATTCAAAAATATTTGTTTGAATGTGTTTGATTTTCATTTGATTCAAAAAGCCTTGTTTTAATGTGTTTGACTTTCATTTGATTCAAAAACTTTTGTTTGAATGTGTTTGACTTTCTTTTTATTCAAAAAAGTTTTGTTTGAACGTGACTGACTGTATTTGGATCCACTTAGATTTGTTTGAATGTGTTTGACTTTTATTTGATTCATAAAGCTTTGTTTGAAGGTGTTTGACTTTCATTTGATTAAAAAAGCTCTGTTTGAATGTGTTTAACTTTCGTTTGATTCAAGAAGCTTTGTTTGAATGTGTTTGAGTTTATTTCGATCAAAAAACATATATTTGAATGTGTTTGACTCTCATTTGATTCAAAAAGCTTTGTTTGAATGTGTTTGACATTCATTAGATTCAAAAAGCTTTGTTTGAATGTATTTTATTTTCATTTGATTCAAAAAGCTCTGTTTGAATGTGTTTGACTTTTATTTGATTTAAAAACTTTTGTTTGAATGTGTTTGACTTGCATTTGATTTAAAGAGCTTTGTTTGGACGAGTTTGACATTCATTTGATTAAAAAATATTTGTTTGAATGTGTTTGATTTTCATTTGATTCAAAAAGCTTTGTTTGAATGTGTTTGACATTCATTTGATTCAAAAAGCTTTATTTTGAATGTGTTTGACTATCATTATACTTTCATTTGATTTAAAAACTTTTGTTTGAATGTGTTTGACTTTCATTTGACTTAAAGAGCTTTGTTTGGACGAGTTTGACCTTCATTTGATTCAAAAATATTTGTTTGAATGTGTTTGATTTTCATTTGATTCAAAAAGCTTTGTTTGAATGTGTTTGACATTCATTTGATTCAAAAAGCTTTATTTTGAATGTGTTTGACTATCAATATATTCAAAAAGGTTTGTTGGAATGTGTTTAACTTTATTTTATTTTGAAAGATTTGTTTTAATGTGTTTGACTTTCATTTGATTCAAAAAGCTTGTTTGAATGTGTTTTTTAGTTTCTTTTTGATTCAACAAGCTTAATTTGAATTTGTTTTACTTTATTTCGATTCAAAAATAATTGTTTGAATGTGATTAACTTTCGTTTGATTCAAAAAGCTTTGTTTGAATGTATTTGACTTTCATTTGATTCAAAAAGCTTCGTTTGAACGTGTTTGACTTTCATTTGATTCAAAAAGCTTTGTTTGAACGTGTTTGACTTTCATTTGATTCAAAAAGCTTTGTTTGAATGTGTTTGACTTTCATTTGAATGTATTTGACTTTCATTTGATTCAAAAAGCTTCGTTTGAACGTGTTTGATTTTCATTTGATTCAAAAAGCTTTGTTTGAACGTGTTTTGACTTTCATTTGATTCAAAAAGCTTTGTTTGAATGTGTTCGACTTTCATTTTATTCAAAAAGCTATGAGTGAATGTGTTTGACTTTCTTTTGATTCATAAAGCTTTGTTTTGAATGTGTTGGACTATATTTCAATCCAAAAAGATTTATTGAACGTGTTTGACTTTCATTTGATTCAAAAAGCTTTGTTTGAACGTATTTGACTTTATTTCGAATCAAAAAGATTTATTTGAATGTGTTTGACTTTCATTTGATTCAAAAAAGCTTTGTTTGAATGTGTTTGACTTTCATTTGATTAAAAAATCTATGTTTGAATGAGTTTGACTTTTATATGATTTAAAAAAACTTTGTTTTAATGAGTTTGATTTTCATTTGTTTCAAAAAAGCTTTGTTTGAATGTGTTTGACATTCTTTTGATTAAAAAAACTTTTGTTTTAATGTGTTTGACTTTCTTTTTGTTTAAAAAGTTTTGTTTGAATGTGTTTGAATTTCATTTGATTAAAAAAGCTATGTTTTGAATGAGTTTTGACTTTTATATGATTTAAAAATATTTGTTTAAATGTCTTTGATTTTCATTTGTTTCAAAAAGCTTTGTTTTGAATGTGTTTGACATTCTTTTGATTAAAAAAACTTTTGTTTGAATGTGTTTGACTTTCTTTTTGTTTAAAAATCTTTGTTTGAATGTGTTTGAATTTCATTTGATTAAAAAAGCTATGTTTGAATGAGTTTGACTTTCATATGATTTAAAAATATTTGTTTAAATGTGTTTGATTTTCATTTGATTCAAAAAGCTATGTTTGAATGTGTTTGACATTCATTTGATTCAAAAAGCTTTGTTTGAATGTGTTTGACTTTCATTATATTCAAAAAGCTTTGTTTGAATGTGTTTAACTTTCATTTGATTTTGAAAGATTTGTTTTAATGTGTTTGACTTTCATTAGACTCAAAAGCTTGTTTGAATGTGTTTAACTTTCTTTTGATTCAAAAAGCTTTATTTGAATTTTATTTTACTTTATTTCGATTCAAAAAGAATTGTTTGAATGTGTTTTTTAGTTTCTTTTGATTCAACAAGCTTAATTTGAATTTGTTTTACTTTATTTCGATTCAAAAATAATTGTTTGAATGTGATTAACTTTCATTTGATTCAAAAAGCTTTGTTTGAATGTATTTGACTTTCATTTGATTCAAAAAGCTTCGTTTGAACGTGTTTGACTTTCATTTGATTCAAAAAGCTTTGTTTGAACGTGTTTGACTTTCATTTGATTCAAAAAGCTTTGTTTGAATGTGTTTGACTTTTATTTGAATGTATTTGACTTTCATTTGATTCAAAAAGCTTCGTTTGAACGTGTTTTGATTTTCATTTGATTCAAAAAAGCTTTGTTTGAACGTGTTTGACTTTCATTTGATTCAAAAAGCTTTGTTTGAATGTGTTTGACTTTCATTTTATTCAAAAAGCTATGAGTGAATGTGTTTGACTTTCTTTTGATTCATAAAGCTTTGTTTGAATGTGTTGGACTATATTTCAATCCAAAAAAGATTTATTGAACGTGTTTTGACTTTCATTTGATTCAAAAAAGCTTTGTTTGAACGTATTTGACTTTATTTCGAATCAAAAAGATTTATTTGAATGTGTTTTGACTTTCATTTGATTCAAAAAGCTTTGTTTGAATGTGTTTTGACTTTCATTTGATTAAAAAAAGCTATGTTTGAATGAGTTTGACTTTTATATGATTTAAAAAAACTTTGTTTTAATGTATTTGATTTTCATTTGTTTCAAAAAGCTTTGTTTGAATGTGTTTGACATTCTTTTGATTAAAAAAACTTTTGTTTTAATGTGTTTGACTTTCTTTTTGTTTAAAAAGTTTTGTTTGAATGTGTTTGAATTTCATTTGATTAAAAAAGCTATGTTTGAATGAGTTTGACTTTTATATGAATTAAAAATATTTGTTTGAATGTCGTTGATTTTCATTTGTTTCAAAAAGCTTTGTTTGTATGTGTTTGACATTCTTTTTGATTAAAAAACTTTTTGTTTGAATGTGTTTGACTTTCTTTTTGTTTAAAAATCTTTGTTTGTGTGTTTGAATTTCATTTGATTAAAAAAGCTATGTTTGAATGAGTTTGACTTTCATATGATTTAAAAATATTTGTTTGAATGTGTTTGATTTTTCATTTTGATTCAAAAAGCTTCGTTTGAAAATGTTTGACTTTCATTTGATTCTAAAAGCTTTTTTTTGAACGTATTTGACTTTATTTCGAATCAAAAAGATTTATTTGAATGTGTTTTTACTTTCATTTGATTCAAAAAGCTTTGTTTGAATGTGTTTGACTTTCATTTGATTAAAAAAGGCTATGTTTGAATGAGTTTGACTTTTATATGATTTAAAAAAATTTGTTTTAATGTGTTTGATTTTCATTTGTTTCAAAAAGCTTTGTTTGAATGTGTTTGACATTCTTTCTGATTAAAAAAACTTTTGTTTGAATGTGTTTGACTTTCTTTTTTGTTTAAAAATCTTTGTTTGAATGTGTTTTGAATTTCATTTGATTAAAAAAGCTATGTTTGAATGAGTTTGACTTTCATATGATTTAAAAATATTTGTTTAAATGTGTTTGATTTTCATTTGATTCAAAAAGCTATGTTTGAATGTGTTTTGACATTCATTTGATTCAAAAAGCTTTGTTTGAATGTGTTTGACTTTCATTATATTCAAAAAGCTTTGTTTGAATGTGTTTAACTTTCATTTGATTTTGAAAGATTTGTTTTAATGTGTTTGACTTTCATTAGACTCAAAAAGCTTGTTTGAATGTGTTTAACTTTCTTTTGATTCAAAAAGCTTTATTTGAATTTATTTTACTTTATTTCGATTCAAAAAGAATTGTTTGAATGTGTTTTTTAGTTTCTTTTGATTCAACAAGCTTAATTTGAATTTGTTTTACTTTATTTCGATTCAAAAATAATTGTTTGAATGTGATTAACTTTTCATTTGATTCAAAAAGCTTTGTTTGAATGTATTTGACTTTTCATTTGATTCAAAAAGCTTCGTTTGAACGTGTTTGACTTTCATTTGATTCAAAAAGCTTTGTTTGAACGTGTTTTGACTTTTCATTTGATTCAAAAAGCTTTGTTTGAATGTGTTTGACTTTTATTTGAATGTATTTGACTTTCATTTGATTCAAAAAGCTTCGTTTTTGAACGTGTTTGATTTTTCATTTGATTCAAAAAGCTTTGTTTGAACGTGTTTGACTTTCATTTGATTCAAAAAGCTTTGTTTGAATGTGTTTGACTTTCATTTTATTCAAAAAGCTATGAGTGAATGTGTTTGACTTTCTTTTGATTCATAAAGCTTTGTTTGAATGTGTTGGACTATATTTCAATCCAAAAAGATTTATTGAACGTGTTTGACTTTCATTTGATTCAAAAAAGCTTTGTTTGAACGTATTTGACTTTATTTCGAATCAAAAAGATTTATTTGAATGTGTTTGACTTTCATTTGATTCAAAAAGCTTTGTTTGAATGTGTTTGACTTTCATTTGATTAAAAAAGCTATGTTTGAATGAGTTTGACTTTTATATGATTTTAAAAAAACTTTGTTTTAATGTATTTGATTTTCATTTGTTTCAAAAAGCTTTGTTTGAATGTGTTTGACATTCTTTTGATTAAAAAAACTTTTGTTTTAATGTGTTTGACTTTCTTTTTGTTTAAAAAGTTTTGTTTGAATGTGTTTGAATTTCATTTGATTAAAAAAAGCTATGTTTGAATGAGTTTGACTTTTTATATGAATTAAAAAATATTTGTTTTGAATGTCGTTGATTTTCATTTGTTTCAAAAAGCTTTGTTTGTATTGTTTGACATTCTTTTGATTAAAAAACTTTTGTTTGAATGTGTTTGACTTTCTTTTTGTTTAAAAATTTGTTTGTGTGTTTGAATTTCATTTGATTAAAAAAGCTATGTTTGAATGAGTTTGACTTTCATTGATTTTAAAAATATTTGTTTGAATGTGTTTGATTTTCATTTGATTCAAAAAGCTTCGTTTGAAATGTTTGACTTTCATTTGATTCTAAAAGCTTTTTTGAACGTATTTGACTTTATTTCGAATCAAAAAGATTTATTTGAATGTGTTTTTACTTTCATTTGATTCAAAAAGCTTTGTTTGAATGTGTTTGACTTTCATTTGATTAAAAAGCTATGTTTGAATGAGTTTGACTTTTATATGATTTAAAAAAATTTGTTTTTAATGTGTTTGATTTTCATTTGTTTCAAAAAGCTTTGTTTTAATGTGTTTGACATTCTTTTGATTAAAAAAAACTTTTGTTTTAATGTGTTTTACTTTCTTTTTGTTTAAAAAGCTTTGTTTGAATGTGTTTGAATTTCATTTGATTAAAAAAGCTATGTTTGAATGAGTTTAACTTTTATGATTTAAAAATATTTGTTTGAATGTGTTTGATTTTCATTTGTTTTAAAAAGCGTTGTTTGAATGTGTTTGACATTCATTTGATTCAAAAAGCTTTATTTGAATGTGTTTGACTATCATTATATTCAAAAAGGTTTGTTGGAATGTGTTTAACTTTAATTTGATTTTGAAAGATTTGTGTTAATGTGTTTGACTTTCATTTGATTCAAAAGCTTATTTGAATATGTTTTTAGTTTCTTTTTATTCAACAAGCTTAATTTGAATTGTTTACTTTATTTCGATTCAAAAATAATTGGTTGAATGTGTTTAACTTTCATTTGATTTTAAAAATCTTTGTTTGAATGTATTTGACTTACATTTGATTCAAAAAGCTTCGTTTGAACGTGTTTGACTTTCATTTGATTCAAAAAGCTTTGTTTGAACGTATTTGACTTTATTTCGAATCAAAAAGATTTATTTGAATGTGTTTGACTTTCATTTGATTCAAAAAGCTTTGTTTGAATGTGTTTGACTTTCATTTGATTAAAAAAGCTATGTTTGAATGAGTTTGACTTTTATATGATTTAAAAAAATTTGTTTAATGTGTTTGATTTTCATTTCAAAAGCTTTTTTAATGTGTTTGACATTCTTTTGATTAAAAAAACTTTGTTTTAATGTGTTTGACTTTCTTTTTGTTTAAAAAGCTTTGTTTGAATGTGTTTGAATTTCATTTGATTAAAAAAGCTATGTTTGAATGAGTTTGACTTTTATATGATTTAAAAATATTTGTTTGAATGTGTTGATTTTCAAAAAAGCTTTGTTTGAATGAGTTTGACATTCTTTTGATTAAAAAAACTTTTGTTTGAATGTGTTTGACTTTCTTTTTGTTTAAAAAGATTTATTTTAATGTGTTTGACTATCATTATTTCATTTGATTTAAAAACTTTTGTTTGAATGTGTTTGATTTCATTTGATTTAAGCTTTGTTTGACGAGTTTGACATTCATTTGATTCTTTGATTTTCATTTGATTCAAAAAGCCTTGTTTTAATGTGTTTGAATTTCGATCCATTTGAACGTGTTTGTCATTTAATTCAAAAAGCTTTGTTTGAACGTATTTGACTTTATTTCGAATCAAAAAGATTTATTTGAATGTGTTTGACTTTCATTTGATTCAAAAAGCTTTGTTTGAATGTTTTGACTTTCATTTGATTAAAAAGCTATGTTTGAATGAGTTTGACTTTTATATGATTTTAAAAATATTTGTTTGAATGTGTTTGATTTTCATTTATTTCAAAAAGCTTTGTTTGAATGTGTTTGACATTCTTTTGATTAAAAAAACTTTTGTTGAATGTGTTTGACTTTCTTTTTGTTTAAAAATCTTTGTTTGAATGTGTTTGAATTTCATTTGATTAAAAAAGCTATGTTTGAATGAGTTTGACTTTCATATGATTTAAAAATATTTGTTTGAATGTGTTGATTTTCATTTGATTCAAAAAGCTATGTTTGAATGTGTTTGACATTCATTTGATTCAAAAAGCTTTGTTTGAATGTGATTGACTTTCATTATATTCAAAAAACTTTGTTTGAATGTGTTTAACTTTCATTTGATTTTGAAAGATTTGTTTTAATGTGTTTGACTTTCATTAGACTCAAAAAGCTTGTTTGAATGTGTTTAACTTTCTTTTGATTCAAAAAGCTTAATTTGAATTTGTTTTACTTTATTTCGATTCAAAAAGAATTGTTTGAATGTGTTTAACTTTCATTAGATTCAAAAAGCTTTGTTTGATTGTATTTGACATTCATTTGATTCAAAAAATATTTTGAATGTGTTTGATTTTCATTTGATTCAAAAAGCTTTGTTTGAATGTGTTTGAATTCATTTGATTCAAAAAGCTTTATTTGAATGTGTTTGACTATCATTATATTCAAAAAGGTTTGTTGGAATGTGTTTAACTTTAATTTGATTTTTTAAAGATTTGTTTTAATGTGTTTGACTTTCATTTGATTCAAAAGCTTGTTTGAATGTGTTTTTTTTGTTTCTTTTGATTCAACAAGCTTAATTTGAATTTGTTTTACTTTATTTCGATTCAAAAATAATTGTTTGAATGTGTTTAACTTTCATTTGATTCAAAAAAATTTATTTGACTTTCATTTGATTCAAAAAGCTTTGTTTGAACGTGTTTAACTTTCATTTGATTCAAAAGCTTTGTTTGAACGTATTTGACTTTATTTTGAATCAAAAAGATTTATTTGAATGTGTTTGACTTTCATTTGATTCAAAAAGCTTTGTTTGAATGTGTTTGACTTTCATTTGATTAAAAAAGCTATGTTTGAATGAGTTTGACTTTTATATGATTTTAAAAAAATTTGTTTTAATGTGTTTGATTTTCATTTGTTTCAAAAAGTTTGTTTAATGTGTTTGACATTCTTTTGATTAAAAAAACTTTTGTTTTAATGTGTTTGACTTTCTTTTTGTTTAAAAATCTTTGTTTGAATGTGTTTGAATTTCATTTGATTAAAAAAGCTATGTTTGAATGAGTTTGACTTTCTT